>NC_061511.1:117881197-117969005 GCF_022539505.1 Lolium rigidum
GGTCCAAAACTCAGGGTTGTACATGCCTCTGCCTATTCCTGATGCTCCATGGGAGGATATCTCTATGGACTTCGTCTTGGGTTTGCCAAGAACAAGGCGCGGGAATGATGTTGTGTTTGTGGTGGTGGACAGATTCTCCAAAATGGCTTATTTCATACCATGCCGCAAGACAACAGATGCTCATCATGTTGCAAACTTATTCTTCCGAGAAGTGGTCAGACTTCATGGGGTTCCACGGTCCATTGTTTCAGACCGTGATAGCAAGTTCCTTGCTGCATTTTGGTTGACTTTGTGGAAGCAATTCAACACCGAGTTAAAATTTTCCACTACAGCTCATCCACAAACAGATGGCCAAACAGAAGTGGTGAACAAGTCTTTGGGTAATCTGATCCGGTGTATTTGTGGTGATAAAAAGGGACAATGGGATTTAGCTTTATCTTTTGTTGAATTCTCCTACAACAACTCCAACCATAGATCAACAGGAAGGAGTCCTTTCTCTATTGTCTACACTAAAGTTCCAACACATGTGGTGGATCTGCTGAAGCTATCATCAAAGGGAAGCTCAAAGGCAGCATTGTCCTTTGCTGAGAACTACACAAAACTATTTGAAGAAATTCGCACCATCTTGGAGGCACAAAATCAGAAGTATAAACAATTGGCTGATTGCAAACAGAGGCTAAAATCATTCCAAGTTGGTGATAAAGTGATGGTATACCTCCGAAAAGAAAGACTTCCTTTAGGCGTTAAAGGGAAGCTTAGGCAACGGAAATATGGACCCTTCTCTATCCTAAGGAAGATAAATGATAACGCTTATTCGATAGAACTTCCAGCAGAGATGGGAATATCTAACACATTCAATGTGGCAGACTTGACTCTTTATCACCCTGAACAAGCACTTTACGAGGATAACTCGAGGTCGAGTTCTAAACAACCAGGGGAGAATGATGGAAGACAGTAGAGAAAATAAAACATAACTAAACTTTAGTACTAGCTTCTACACACTTCTATATTATTCCACATAAAAATCCTTTAGTCATATGTATTATAGGGGTTTCTGTTTCTAGGGTGTTCTAGGTATGAGTTGTAAATTATCTCTTTCCTAGCTTTAGTAGTGTTCCCTAGAATGTTCTAGTTGTGAGTAGAGCTAACTTGTGAGGGCTCATGCAGCCTATAAATAGAGGTCCAACCTCTACATATGTAACCAGACTATGTACCATCTACCTATCAATAAAGAGAACTTTATGTTCTTGTTTTAAGATCTTGGATTAGATCTTGTGTTGAGAGTTTGGATTGAACTCTTGACTGCCCCCGCCCCTAGAGCGATATCTAGCTTACGCCCCTAGAGCGATATCTAGCGCAGCACGTTGAAGCGGTTCCTTCAACATTTGTGCTGTCCACATTGTAGCAACACGGTGGAGCTGTTCCTCCACAACTTTGTGCTGCTTCAAGTCGCTGCCAGCGGGCCCAACGAAACGTCCGTCAGACACGTATTTGGACCAGGTTTGCGTCGCCACGGACGCCAGTTATTTTGCGTCGTCCCACTGGAGGAGCCAAGATACATTCCAGTTACAGCGGACTAAAACGGCCCTGACCTCAGTGTATGCATTATCGATTTACCTTCCGGGATTTACGCCAGGATTATCAGTCACAATGGATGGCGGAACTACGAGCACTTTGTAAATGGGAAGAGGAAAGGCGGAGGAAGAAATGTTGAAAATCAACCGAATATGAAACCAATAAAATGCTCACAAGCTAGAATAACATCTGGAAATCAGGAAAGCGGTCTTCGTAGGGCACTCTGCACAGCAGCCACAAATCTCTATAACAAGGTCTAATAAAATGTAAAACCTCACAATGCAATTGTACTGCAAGCACTAGGCAGAACCGACTTTCTGTGAGGTGAAAGCAATAGCACTGGTGTTTCAGAGTTACGAACAGGGTGCCAACTGTGATTAATCAGTAATGTCCATAAATGGCTCGTGAAGTGTCGCACAGCAAAAACACATCGTGCCTAACATGAATCTGATATGTTATTTCTTCACTTGCCAAGTATCTTTATGTGCCCATCTTATTTTGGCTGTTCTCATGCGCTACAACTCTTCCATGAGAATCCCGAGAAAAATATTGACCTCCCAAAGGTTGCTAATTCTGTAAAACAGTTTAATAATCAGACACAGAATAACCGTGCACAGATGCTAACATGCTGTACCAAGCAATGGCAAATAAATGCTAAGGGCATTTCCTTTGGATTAACTAATCCTGGGGGGGGGGGGAACTTTCGCGCACATGAGTGTAGTCAAACAACCCTAACTGTGTCAGGTTCCAACGCAGTCGACAACCATTTCTTCAGTTACTGGCGTGATTCAGCGACAACGGGCAACGGTCAGGATGAAGGCGCAGTGACCTGGTCGCTATCCAACGGCTACCAGTGCTCCACAACTACATTTACTGTTTTAGCCTTAAACCCTCAAACGTGTATCTTCCGGCTGTTGGACAAAGTTGTAATAATGCTTGAGCTCGTTCCTTCGATATAAAGGGGCGAGTGGGGTGGCTGGGAGGATCAAGCAATGAAAAACCCTATTTTTACCATGTATTTCCTTTCCGGTAGGTAGTTAGAGTAGATCTCGAGCCCCGAGCGCTCCTTCCCATCTCACTTCTTCGATGAGAATCGTCAGCGATCAATCGTGATCCTGACAAGGTGGTATCAGAGCGAGCTCGATCGATCTGCTTCACCAAACCGGCGGCGTCCCTCCCTCCCTCCCTAATTCTGGATCAAGATCATGCCGGCAAGCACGAGATCCAGATCTTCTTCTCGAGACCGCCATGGCGACGACAGGCGCGCCGCGCACACGGCATCCTCCACGGACGCCGATCAAGCAGCGGAGCGAGCACGCCAACGGGCGCAACGCGACGCACGCTCGGTGGGCAGACGCTTGGAGAGGCATCAGGTGGAGTCAACTACGGCGATCAACGCTCTCCAAGAGCAGATGCTCCAGATGACCACGATGATGGCGCAGTTGCAGACGAGCATGAACCGCATCGCCCCAACCGAAGGTATGAACAACACTGCCCCCGTCTCCTCGGACCAGCAGCACACCTTCGTGACACCACCACCGCGCGCAAGCTCCGTCCTTTCACCCATTCTTGAAGTCCCAACACCCCAAACTACACCACAAACCACAAATCCGCCACCTTTTCCTCCCAAGCTAGGGGCTTTGTCCCCTGAACGACTCCCATTCAACCCACGCCTGCTCGCCCAAATGGCCCAGCCATCACCACAACCACGGATCCCATCGTCACTACGGTGGCGGCATCCTCATCAACCCAGACAATTCACCCAAGTTACCAACCCATCCACACAACCACAATACTACCAACAACCTCCCCAATACACAAATGGCTACCGACCATACCCACCACCACCAAGCCCATACTTCCGACCAAATCCACCATACCCACCCTACTACCACCCTCCCTTCCCACCTCAGCCCTATCCTTACCACCCACACCCACCCCCACAACAAACAAACCATATACACAATCCACCACACGAGCCACCACCCACCAACCAAACACACACCCAACAGAACGATCCACAGTTGCGATCTCCTCACGTTGAGTTACCCACATTCCATGGTGAAGGACCACGTGCTTGGATCCTTGAGTGTGAGGATCTTTTCAGTTTGGTGGGAATTACAGGCGAGCACAGAGTTCGTTGGGGGCTTGCTCATGTGCGTGGACAAGCCAAGACTTGGCTGAGCAGTGCTGGCTTACGACTGCAGGAGATCACTTGGTCAGAGTTATGCCAAGTCTTGATCGATAGATTCCCTGACGGCCAAGCAACTGACCCTATGGAGCAACTTCAACAACTGAAACAATTCACTACGGTGGACAATTACATCAACGCCTACGAGCAATGGATGACATTCATGAAGCGTGGCCGAGCTTACCTTCCACAAGATTTCTTTGTCGACCGTTTTGTCAGCGGCCTCAAGGAAACTATCAAGCATACAGTTCAGTGCCAGAAGCCTGACTCTCTGCTCTCAGCTTATTGGTACGCTCGTCAGTATGAGAAATCCAGCATGTCTCTCAACAGAAGAACTTTCCCTATACACCAACAACAAGCAGGCCGACAACCCCTTCCTCGTGACAACGAAAGCGGAGACATGGCACCCGAGGCAAAGGGAACCCAGGAAATGCTGTACTGCCTCGAGAATTGGACAATTGGACACAAATGTCGACCTATGCGAAGAGCATTGAATGCAATTCAAATGCGAGGTAATTCGAGATGAAGAAGAAGTAGCGATAGAGGACCAAGCTCGGGATAATGCGGTCGTCGACAATATAAGAGAAAATGTACAGCAGTTACACGAAGTGGACAACCCGATGCATATCACAATTGCTGCTTACACGAGGCTCTCCGGTGCTTCAACCATTTCCCTCTTGCTCTCCATTTACGGACGAGACAGCTATTGCCCTTGGCTGACACCGGCAGCACCAACACATTCCTTGACTATACCTTTCTTTGTGAAACACAACATAGCCATGCAACCGAGCACCAAGTCGTGCGATCACGATGGCTGGAGGAGGAACACTTATCTCTGCATATGTGGCAAGAAACTGTAAGTTCAGCATTGAGGGGAAATCCTTCCAGGCAGATTTCCGAATATTGAAACTACAAGGCTCTGACATTATCCTGGGAGTTAATTGGTTCAAGGAACACAATCCAGTGACATTTGATTTTGTGGCCAGGACTTTATCTCTATCAGTGAATGGAAACACACACTCCTTCTCTGATCACTTGATTCCAACAAACAGATTACTCATTTCTGCTGAGGAATGCTCCAAGCTCCTTGACAATGGAGCAGCTGGCTACATTCTTCTATCAGCTACTGATGGAGATCCTGTCACTGAAGAGCAACACTTGCCACCAGTCCCTGAATTACTGGCAGATATTGTTAAACAGTTCCAAGACATTTTCTCTACTCCTCAAGGCTTGCCCCCTCACAGAGCATCTGATCACTGCATTCCCCTCATTCCTGGGGCTACTCCTCCAAACATTAGACCCTACGAGGATGTCCCACAATCAAAAGAATATAATTGAAGCCATTATCAAGGAAATGCTTCGCAGAACAAGGAGATACAACCAAGCACCAGTCCATTCTCATCCCCAGTAATTTTGGTGAAGAAAAAGGACAAGTCTTGGCGCCTCTGTGTGGATTATAGAAGTCTGAATGACTTAACCATTAAGAACAGATATCCTATTCCTGTGATAGAAGACTTGCTGGATGAACTGCATGGAGCCACAATTTTCTCCAAGCTAGATCTCAGATCTGGGTACCACCAAATTAGAATGCACCCAAAGGATATCCACAAAACTGCCTTTTCCACCCATATGGGACACTATGAGTACAAGGTCATGCCCTTTGGCCTCAGCAATGCACCTGCTACATTTCAAGACTTGATGAATAGCATATTCTTTCCCTTCCTAAGGAAATTTGTCTTGGTCTTCTTTGATGATATACTCATTTACAGCAAGTCCATGACACAGCACCAAGAACACTTGGCATTGGTACTGAGCACCCTGCAAAACCATGATCTGAAGGCCAAGAAGAGTAAATGCACATTTGGTCAGCCACAGGTAGAATATTTGGGCCACATTATTTACGGCCGGGGAGTGGCTGCCGATCCAGCAGAAAATTCGGGATATGGTCAACTGGCCTACCCCTACATCAATCAAAAAGCTCAGAGGGTTTCTAGGTCTGACAGGGTACTACAGAAGGTTTATCAAGGGATATGCCACTATCTGTCAACCTCTTTATGCTGCATTAAAAAAGGATAGTTTCACATGGGGTCCTGCTCAACAACAGGCATTCTCTACACTCAAGCTAGTCATGTCAACTCCACCACTGCTCAGTTTACCAGATTTCAGTTCCCCTTTTACTCTGGAGACTGATGCTTGTGCTACTGGCCTTGGAGCAGTCCTTATGCAACATGGGAAGCCACTCGGCCTTTTACGGCAAGAGCTTGGGCCCAAAAACAAGTGCTCGATCGGTTTATGAAAAAGAGGCACTTGCAATCCTAGAAGCTCTCAAAAAATGGCGGCACTATTTCCTCAACAATGCGGTAATCATCAAAACGAGATCGGAGAAGCCTCCGAGTATTTGGGCGATCAACGTTTGCTCGAAGGAATACAACACAAACTCATGCTGAAACTTCTTGAGTTTGATTACACAATTGAATACAAAAAAGGGAAAGAAAACAGAGTAGCCGATGCCCTCTCAAGGAAATATCAACCGAGAGGAAGATACTCTCCACGAAGACAATTGTGCTGCCATATCTGTCTTAGTCCCTGCCTGGATGGAGGAAGTCATCCAATCATACAGGACAGATGAAGCTTGCCTCAGATTACAACAAGAGCTAGCCATTCACAAAGACAGCAATCCATCTTATTCTCTCCAGTCTGGTATCATCAGATACAAAGGAAGAATTTACATTGGCAGCTCTACTGACCTCAGGACAAAAATATTCCATGCCTTCCACTCTTCAGTTTATGGTGGACATTCGAGCCACGAGTAACCTTGCACCGCATTCAGCAACTATTCTACTGGCCTGCACTGAAGAAAACCATAGCCACCTTGGTAGCAGAGTGCCCTACCTGCCAAATCTCCAAGACTGAGAGAATACAGTACCCTGGACTCTTGCAGCCATTACCCATTCCTCACCAAAAATGGACAGACATTAGCATGGACTTTGTGGAAGGGCTCCCCAAATCACAAGGCAAGGATGTCATTCTGGTGGTTGTTGATCGTCTGACAAAGTATGCTCATTTCATACCACCTGTCACACCCCTACACGAGTACGAGACGATGGGCGATAAATTCATGGATCACATAGTTAAACTCCATGGCCCTCCCGCAAGCATTGTGAGTGACAGAGATACTATCTTCACAAGCAAGCTATGGAAAGATCTCTTCGACTCATTCAACATAGCTCGAAGTACAGCTCGGCTCACCACCCAGAGACAGATGGACAAACCGAGCGTGTTAATCAATGCCTTGAACAGTATTTGCGCTGCATGGCGTTCCAGGAACCCAAGAAGTGGCACCAATGGTTACCAGCAGCTGAATGGTGGTACAACTGTTCTTATCACACTGCCATCAAAATGTCACCCTTCGAAGCACTCTATGAGTATGCTCCACCTCTCCTTCACCAGCTGTCAGTACCATGCAATGTAGCCGCTGATACAACAGTTACTCTTCAAGAAAAGGATCACATGGTCAAAATCCTACAGGCAAACCTACAGCAAGCCCAGAACCGTATGAAAAAGTATGCAGATGCAAACAGAACAGAGCGCACTTTCCTGGTGGGCGACATGGTTTATCTCAAGATGCAACCCTACAGAGAAACTGCTCTCGGTCTGCGCAATGCGCTCAAACTGACCTCCAAATGGTATGGTCCCTTCAAGGTTCTACAACGCGTGGGTCAAGTAGCTTACAAGCTTCAACCGCTCGAAGGTACGCAAATCCACGATGTTTTCCATGTTAACCAAGCGAAGAAACACCCGGGCAACGCAGCTATCCCTAATCCCAAGTTGCCTCTGGTCACCACTGACGGCAAGATCAAAATGGCACCGAAAGCTCTGTTGCAACGTCGCCAAGTTCCCCGCAACGCTGGTGAGTATGATATACCAGTACCTCAATGGCTCATACACTGGGAAAACATGGAAGAGCATGAAGCCACATGGGAGGACGCATCATTCATACAGGCAACGTTTCCGTGGTTCAAGCCCTGATGTCTTGACTTAAGGAGGGGGCAGTGTCAGGTTCCAACGCAGTCGACAACCATTTCTTCGATTCATCGGCGTGATTCAGCGACAACGGGCAACGGTCGGGATGAAGGCGCGATGACACGGTCGCTATCCAACGGCTACCGGTGCTCCACAACTACATTTACTTGTTTTAGCCTTAAACCCTCAAACCGTGTATCTTCGGCTGTTGGACAAAGTTGTAATAATGCTTGAGCTCGTTCCTTCGATATAAAGGGGCGAGTGGGGTGGCTGGGAGGATCAAGCAATGAAAAACCCTATTTTTACCATGTATTTCCTTTCCAGTAGGTAGTTAGAGTAGATCTGAGCCCCGAGCGCTCCTTCCCATCTCACTTCTTCGATGAGAATCGTCAGCGATCAATCGTGATCCTGACAAACTGCGGCAAGGTTTTTAACTCAGAAATCACATGAACCATATCATGAACTGGGTGAAATGGAGGGACTGGATTGCAGGGACATTTAACACTGGCATAACAAGATGGATTAGTGAAATGGGGAACTTTCGCGCACATGAGTGTAGTCAAACAACCCTAACTGCGGCAAGGTTTTTAACTCAGAAATCACATGAACCATATCATGAACTGGGTGAAATGGAGGGACTGAATTGCAGGGACATTTAACACTGGCATAACAAGATGGATTACTGCACTATTTCATGAGTGATCAAACATCATACAAACGGAAAGTAAAATTGTGCAGTGTGTATTAACAAGATGGTATTCAACTGGAAACTCTGATATCTAGTGGTGGACGGCTGAGCACACAGTACTGAGAACAAAACCTCCTGGGTTCCAGTATAATTGGTCCTCTAATGTGAGTGGCAGAGATCTTACTCGATTTTCCAAGTTGGGCATTTAACTCAGTTGTGTTATTTCCAAGCCCTAAACTGGAACTTTGTGTCTCTCGATTGCATAATATGATTTATATAAACCTAATAACATGCATACAAGTATAATATTCAACAATGAAATAAGCGGATTTAAAATTTGATATTGTACTCGTGGTAATTTGTATTCGACACTTACCACAGATTCTATTTTTTCCTCAGTAAGGAAGGATGGTGTGGGACTTGTGCAAGAAACTTAACAGTCACTGCCTTAGATTCACTCTGTCATAAAATAGAAGCTTGGTGTATCATAGCTCATTTTACTGGAAACAAATAGCTTACATCCATATGTTATTTTTTCTCTTCACCGTCAGAATCAGACTCTGCAAAGACAGTTTCTGGCTGAGTTTGCGCATATGCTGGCGCAATAAACTTTGGGTCATTTTTCGCAGCATCGGCATATTTCAGAATTGCCTCTCTTGGATCTTCATCCATCCAGGTCTCCTTGATTAAACCACCTTCCTGTAAAAATTAAATTGAGCGTGCTGTCAAGTTAAAGTAGGTATACTTTGGGAAGAAACACAAAAACACACTTAGGAGTACAAAAATAACCTAAGTTCGCCATACATATATAAGATAAGGAGCGATTAATATGTATATTACCTTCATGAGATACTGTGTCAGCAAGCTGCCTTTTGTCGTGCCAATTTTACCACCAAATCCTGGACCATTAACAGGTGCTTCTGGCTTGTGCGATTTGAGGGGGTCTTTCATCATCTTCTCTCTCTGGCGTTTACGACTTGGTTGATCTCTGAATAGCGGCAGTGCATGTGGATTGTGTATTAAAGGTTGCACCTCATAATCGTCAACAGACTTTTTCCTCGGTGCTCTTCCGACACATACAAGAGCCCCCCTCTGACTTACAGATGGATCATACAGGATATGAGTCCCACCTTCCTTCTTGTCCCCAACTGTTGCAAATACCTGCAGAGATAGCAGAGATGTTCAATAACTGAGTAATATCCTCAAAATGAATTCAGCCCCAGCAAATATGCAAGTACTAAGCAATAACCTGATTAATCCTTGGATGCCAGAGAGACCTTATGACACTGTAATGTGGTGAAATTCCCACCCTTGATACAAGCTCTAGTTTCCTTCTATCAAAGAAGCAAAGTAGTCCTCCGTTCCTGCCATCTTTCTCAACAGAGGTTCCTGTAAAAACAAGCTGTTCGTCTGGGCTAAATGATGCATTTGTCTCTGCGTAGTTATTTGGCAGATCTTCAAACACTTTCAAAGGAGTCTTCATTTTCCTCAAATCCCATATCTACAAAATATTTCCAATGCAATTTAGGAATAATATATCCCAATAAGAGGAAGAGGACAGCAATGCTGCAGCGCTTACCATTATCATATATTCACATGACAACAATACAACAAAACAACACAAAAATAGCTAACCCAGTATATTAACTGAACACATTACGCCTTGCTAGGTTGAAACTGAAAAACTAGTAATAATCATGGCTAGTAAACCTCCCTTTTAATCCACAAGGACATTACTCGCAATAATTCAATACTTCAGGAACATAGCAATTTACCTCCACATCTATACCCTAACATGTACATTCAAGTCCTCAAAGAATAAACAAGTGGACAGCTCAAGTACTCAACTAAACCATGCTTGCTACCAACTTTCATTGTAAAACATGGAATATTCAAGATCCAGCAAAAGTATATTTTTAAGAGGGAAATGTAGATGAAAACGCAAGGCTCGCTGGAATGATACTTAACCTAAATACCGAGCAACTTTTTAGTGTGTACAGGTATGCATGGTAGGCCCATATCATGTTAAGGCAGTTCTGCGAAAAAACATTTGAAGCCCCAAAAGTTCAAATCCTAATAGGTGCAAGACAAATTACCTTTAGAGTACTATCCATACTTCTTGACAGAAGAATTTGCCCATCTGTAGAAATTTTGACCCCAGTGATATCTTCTGTGTGTGCTTTTTCAACATGGATATCTGGTCTACTTCCCCATCCAGTCTTTATGGTCCAGAGCTACAGAAGACATATCATTCAGGTCATAAAACGTATTATTAACCAAACTGTCTGTCTAAACACAAAGTGATAGAGGAGTTAAAGAAATTTTGCAGTATATAATGTACCTGAATGGAACCATCCCCCACCCCAGCAACAATACGCTTGCCTTCATGATCCCATGCACATGAAGTAACTGGGATACGCATCGGTCTTTTTAGCTTAGGTTTGATGACCTGTTGAAAATGTAATGGGGAAGTTCAAGTATTCAATACTAGAGAGGAGCTGGGGCTTTAGTCATGCAGAATAACAAGTAATTCACTTTAAACAACTGATCTGGTGCAAAAACAAACAAAGGCACATTTTTATCTAGTGAACAGAAAAAAATAGTTCAACCTACCTGCTTTTGACCACTAAAGTCTGAAACATCCCAGAGACGTAACGACCCATCTTCTGATGAAGTTAATATAGTTTCTTTTGACTTGGGATTCCATTCGCCAGCAGTTAGTCCAGAAATGTGGCCCTTTGTGTTCTTAAGATCGCGGATGTACATATCACCCTTCACAAACTCACCGAGAGAAAGCCCGTCCCGATCGTATATCTGATTGGAAGCATAATGTAAATGACATGTTATTAATTCTAGGTGGCGGCGGTTTTTGGAAGTTCAGGAAGATAGCAAAAATGAATACCTTGGCTTGAGCTGAACCAGTGACACATAAGAATCGATCTGATGTTGGACTCCAGCTCAGGCTACGAACTTGATGTCCCTCACACGGTTCCAATTGCCTAAATGACTGCAGCTTCGAATTCATGCCTTGGAAGTCATACATCCGTACAGTATAATCGTAGCTACCAGACAGCACTCGGGATCCTGTAGGGTCAACAGCAAGGGCTGAGACAACCTGCAAAGGAAATAAAATGATTATTAAGCAGCTAAATACATTTGAAACTATAGCAGCATGATCTGGACGACTCTGGATAGCATTACAGGAGGCACCTTTGAGGATTACACGAAGAACATGCTAGTCCATATTCGATTCTAAATTTGTGGATGTATCCAACTTTACAACGGATTGAACATTCAACTACTTCTAACTAACAAGAACCGGCAAGCGACAATGACCAAAAACTCATTCTGTTTGAACATATTTAGAGTTGGCATGGCATACACCAAATAAATTGGCGAACAATAAACAATTACTACAAACTTCTATTCCTGCCTCCTTTGGGGTCTTAATGATAGAAATTCTCTTGAGAAAATTTATGTGGTATATGTAAGACACATGTAGAGGAATGTTCTAAATACGTGCTGAATGTGAGTTTACACATTTTTTTTCTTCCCAAACCAGTTAATTTCGGCTATTTCGCGATACAAATAAGAAATCTAAGAGCTGCCACAGCTATCCAGAAATTATAGAGCATTTGAGAAAAACTAGCTGCAACGATATTCCAAAAGTAAATTAATTCGATGTGGCAAAGGAAATAATTTGTGCGTGCAGTTACCTTTGTGTGCCCCCGCAGAACAATTTCGTTGCTGAGAGGAATCCGACCGAAATCCTCCCCATCATCCTCCATATCATCATCGTCCTCGTCATCCTCGTCGTCGTCATCATCATCGTCGTCCTCATCCTCATCCCCCTCCTTCGTCGGGGGAGGCCGAGGCGGCCCAACCATGTCGCCGTCCTCGTCCTCAGCCTCCTCGTGCACCGTCGGCAGCTGCGCAGGCGGCCGGGGCGGCCCAATCATGGGTCTACTCTCCTCTTCATCCTCCTGGATGCGAGCTGAGTCCTTGGGCGGCAAAGGGGGCCCGACGAGGACGCCGTCGTCCTCCTCGACGGCGGAGGTGGAGGGGCTGGAGCTAGGGTTTTGGGGCTTGCGGAGGGTGGAGGAGTGGGACGTGGCGCTGGGGCGGGAAGGCGCCTTGCCGAAGGATGTAGGAAAGAAGGCGCGCATCATGGCCTCCTCGTCCATCTCGCCGCCGTCCGCCATGGGGGCCGCTCGCCGCCGGTGCCGGTGAGGTCGCGATGGGAGATTTACAGTTCGGGAGAGTTTTTTTTTTCGGGGAGCGCACCGGGCCTGCCTGGGTTTCCTGGTCGAGCCGCTGCTGCCCCGTAGCGAAGGTTTCAAGTTGGTGTCTTGTACTCGAACGAATTTTTGTACTCGTGTCAGATCCAGGTGTGATTTTGGTAGTCCACTCTCTCCAGAAAATGAAACAGGAATTTGATAAACTGCGAGGATTGTTGTTTAGATCGAATATGCAGACCAATAGTGAGAAGAAAATGTTGGATTATCAAATGTTGATTCATACCTTTAATCTTTATGTTTGCAGCACTCTAGTACTATCGATCATCTGCTCCTTCAATACTCTTACCCTTGGACTGTTTAGTTTTAGATTCTCAAGGGGTTAAATCGTGCATCCTCTTATTATGACAAGTGCCGCAACTTGGCCAGGATCTATTCAGAGCCATGGATACCAAGTGACCAGACTAGACCTCCGTCCACACGTATCTTAACTCTTATGTATCTTAACTGATAGACCTGATCACGTACATGAGCGGAACAATCGAATCTTCAAGAACAAAAGTAGGAGGGAAGCCTTTCTTCTTGATGCGATTCTCGAAGAGGCCCATAGGTGGAACCTTGTGGGGTTTTATCTTATTTGTACCTTTAAAAGAGCTTGTCTCACATGATCCTTCTATGTAGTTGTCCATAACTTCTCAACATCTTTGCATATGAAAAACAGATGTCCCTCGTCCTCGAATTGTTTATTGCACACCACACATCTTGTATCCAGCTTGACTCCGCGTCTAGCTATATTCATTCGTACAGGGTGGATGTTGTGGGCAAAGCGCCACATAAAGTGTCGAACCTTGGCTAGGTACTTCAGATTTCAAATAAAGTTTCATGTTTTTTCTCTCCACAGATTTCCGGAACTGCTCTCTCATGTAATGGTATTTTTCGCACCATAACGTTTCAGTATGGACACGATATGCTGACCTGATAGAGAATAAACCAAACCTTTCTAACCAAATTGTCTTGCAATGAAGTTATCATGTTCCTCACTCATTGTGATGCTAAGGATGTCAATAGCATCTCTTGCACTAAAAAAGTTTGCCAAACTAGTTGCTCGTCCCATGTTAAGATACGTGTGTAATGGTGTGTGATTCCTGGACTGTAGACAGAGGTCTAGTCTCGTCACTTGGTATGCATGGATCTGACCATCCTGATATTCTCCCTGGATCCAACTCTTCCAATCATCCTTTCTTTAATTACCTCGGCGCCCTTCAAAATACTACGCCACATATAACTCATCATGGGTACTGCGGTGGCTTGTAATATGTTGCCATATGGGAAATACTTTGCTCATAACACCTATGCACACAAGGAATATGGTGACTGGAGTAAACAACAAGCCTGTCGTGCAAGCATGGCAAGGTTAAAAGAATGGAGGTCTCTAAAGCTAAGCCTCCCTTGTTCCTTTGGCAAGGTCATCTTCTCCCAACCTAGTCAATGTGAATGGTGCACATCGTCTTGCTGGTACCACCAGTAGCAATATATCATGTTGCTAGTTTCATCACACAAATCATTTTGTCAAGTCAAAACAGGACATAGCGTATGTCGGAATGGCCTCAGCCACAACTCCTATTAAAATTTCTTTGCCCGCCTTTCAAAGAAAGCGTTTCTTCCAGCCCTGAATGTGTGCCCAAATTCTTTCTTTAAGATAGTGGAAGCACTTTGCCTTCGGTCTCCCAATGTACATGGGTAGACCCAGATATTTCCCATCCGAAGTTTCATGCTGCAAACCCAAAATATTCATCAACTCTTCCTTTCCTCTTCTCATTGTATTTTTGTTGTACAAAATCGATGATTTATCCCTATTTACCACTTGAACCGACATAGCTTCATAAGTATTCAGGATTTGGATCCCATTGAAATGTTTTCTAAGGAATTGTTTACGCATCTAAACGGACGGGGTCTTTTACACTATATTTCATAGGAAATTGCAATTCATTTAAACCTCTTGGTAAGAATCTTTTGCTTTTTCTACGATGGAATCAAACTTCGGCGCAAATGAAAACCTATAGAATCGGTACAAGCATGACATTAAAATGAAGGGTGTTTTCTATTTATAGGTTGGAATACTGCACATCAAAGAGCCGTATGCAGCTTAATGTTCTTAGTTTTGGGTTGAAGAGGGCGATGATTTAGATACAAACTTTGATCTTTGTTATTCGTCATAGTTCACCCGACAAGTTAATTTCGAGATGATGTGTGCTAATTTGTTCTGTTCTGCTGACTGTTGCTCTATAAACACAAGATAAGAACTTATGAAGTAACAACCTGCGAAGATGGTGAACTTTACAAACTCAACAGAGAAGGTACCATCTTCACAGTTCTCGTTGTATAAATTATAAAATATGAAGCTCCAGGTTTTAGGCGGTAGAATACTACCACTGCTGGGTGTTAATCAGCAAAAGTTCTGATAAAGTTCTCAAAAAGATAGAATAATGTGCGGAAGCCTCTCTCTAGGCACCTCAAGGGTCACTTGAACTCTTACTCTGCCTCGTTCCCATTAACAGTTGTGCCCTGCTGCAAAGGGTTTATCAAATATGGCGAGTCTTTGTACTTGGCATATTCTGGTAAATCTAGGGCTTTCTCTGCTATTCTCCCATCCTCATGAATCCTCTCTATCAAGCTCTCAAGCGATGGAAAGTTGGCCTAAACATTTGAGAAGTTGTCACAAGTTAGCGAAAATGAAACTTTTTTTGCCAGTATAAATGTCGTTTGGTCCTCAATTACCTCAGGTCGGATGTACCCAACAATAGCAAGGCGCAGCTCCTCTCCATAAAAGTCCTCATCAAAACCATGAAGCAACCATGGTTCCTGAAATTAATGCCATTTAGAACAAATTAATATAACTAAGCATGGAACGGCTTGTGTAAAGAACACTCACAATGGTCTTCTCTGTGTTGTCAAAATAAGGGTTCCAGCCAATGCTCATGACCATCTTATATACACCTCGCGTTGAAAGTCCAGCCCAGCCAAAGTACACACCTGATGTATGCTCTGACAGTATGTCGGAAAAGTTTTCTGCCGGTAAGTTCGCTACAAGACAGACAAATATAAAACTATCAGTGATCAGGAGTGTACTGCTATTAAAAAACCAAAAACGTGAACTAGAGTATATATTTAATTCCAACAGAACGTATTTCATCCAAGATATGATGAATTTGTCAGTGTCACAGGAGTCTCTTTTTACTGTGTGAAACCCTTTTCATAAAACATTTCCAAAAAATCTTATCGAATAATCAGATTATGCATGCATAGTAAACTTGATTAATTAAGTAAACTCAGAAATGCATTATCATGAAAATAAAGGGACAAGTGGCTATATAACATCCATTTCATTTAGGTGCTATAAACCAGCATGAAACGATTGATGCATCTTACTGAGTCAGTTAGACTTTTAGAAGCATTGGTTTGTCTAGCGGCTTTTCAAGTAACTCAAAAGTCAAAACACATAACTGGTAACAAGAAGTAGGACAGCTAGAATTTAAAAAAAAACGAATGAACAAAAAAGTTCCATGAATGAACAAAACGAATAACACAGTATCATGAAAAAACCAATTGTAGAAGTCGCATGTGAAGTCACGTTGTACTCTTCGGAGTCTTAAAACATGCTAGTGAAATTTATCTGCAACTTGCATGTTCTACCATACCTGTTGGTATTCCTAGTACTTTAGAACCACGGCCAAAACCTTTGATCACAGGTCCACCAATAAACCATGGTTCTACTGCCAAGGTACCTTCAATCCCTACGCAGAAAAATGAAAACCAGGTAAATTGAGTATGTCCATAATGTTGAGAATGATAGACAGATGGTCCAAAGAATTAGAACATACAATCATTGAAGGGTGGCAAACCCCACTTTTCAGGCCTTAAGTCAAGGAGGGAATTGATAATCTCATCAGCAGAGCTGAATTCATCAGTCCTTTTGGGTACTGAAGGTACAGCTATGACATGCATTCCTGCAGCTTTACCAGCAGAAACACCTGGCCTGGCACAGTCATTAAGTGACTATGTTAGAGTTATATGGTTTCTATGACACTGCAGGCTAAACTATAAACAACGAAGCCAGTAATGCTAGTGCAGATCAGAAAAACAATACAATTATAAAGGTGGTGGATGTAAAACCTAATATATCTACAGAATGAAGTATATGGAGCGCCAATCCATCTACATCTTTTAAAATTATCAGTGTTGCACACAATTTCTGAGATTTATAACTAATATTATTAAGTGAATTAATCAAGTAGGACCACTGTAGGCTGTTATGAATTATGATGTGGAAGACCAGTCATATCAGAAATTATCTCTGTCAAATAGACAGACAAAGTTCTTTTCTTAAAAAAAAGCAAGAAATACATTTCTTGATTTTCACAGAAGCTACCAAATGGTTACTGAAACTATATTTTCATTGCACGCAGCCACACATGTAGCTTTCAGAAATGAAAACCAAATTTCCATGCCAATCAAAAAGTGCTCCACCAAAAAATGTCTATATTGCAGAGTGTGACATATTGTAAATAGGTAACCATTCCATGCACAGAACATTAACATAAATAACCGAAAGTTAGCCAAGGCTAAACTTACAAGGAATCCTCAATTACTAGGCAGTTCGAAGGGTCAGCGTTCATTCTTTTTGCAGCTTCCAAAAATCTTGAGCAGAACAGGAGCAACTAAATGAGATAAATATGACAAATCCATAGGGTATCAGCAATGAAAACATTATATAGCACATTCTCTTACATGTCTGGTGATGGCTTTCCTTTCTCTACTTCATCTGCACCAACAATTGCGGAGAAATACTCTTTCCATCCTATACATCATAAGAGTTATTTACTTGATATACCATTTCACTAAATACAAAGAAGAACATGAAGATTTCAGATTTCTCTGAAGAAGGGGAAACCAGAAAAGGGTACCTTGATGGCAGGAAATTTTGGAATCAATGTTTGATCTTGAAGAGTTGGAAGCTACAGCAGTTGGTACCCTGTTACTCTTCAAATGTTTTATTAACCGATTAGCTCCAGGAAGAGCTTTTATATTGCCCCATCTGCGATATGAAATTACATATTCTACTCATTAATCTGAAGGAATGTGATAGCAAGCGAAAAATACATTGAGATTTTTTTCAGGACTATTTACACACATTACATCATGAGAAAATTTTACTGCTTCTGTCATCATGCCCAATACCAATAACAACCTTACCAAAAGTGACTAAGAAAATCGTCATAAAGAGCTTTAAACATGCTTCATTACAATTAGAATGAGGATTTTTTTCTTTTCTACTGAAGTACTTTCTGCACTATACCCAGATTTCACTTCGTTGTTTAAATTGCATCGAAAAGGCTTAATTAAGAGCTACTACACGTAATTGTGCTACTCATTTTCAGAATTCCTTCGGCTGTGATTTGCCGCGCAATTTTAAAGCATACTAGACATAAATGTGAAATTCCTTTTTTTTTTGCATTGAAACCTCATAATGGTAGTACCAGATGCTTGCTTGTAGAGGAGCATGAAAGTAGCATAATACGCATGTACTAGTAAAACACGGAGATATATTAAAGCCACAACTTATATAACATTGTATTATTATCGTTTCCATGAATTATTCAGTCTAGTACAGCCAAGCATGCCGATGTTAATGCATAACAAGTGCATATGCAGATGCAAACACAAGAACATAGACACACCTCAGCACGGCATGATTTAAGATTTCTAGTAGCAGCATTTGAGAGATTTTTTTTTCAAAAGTAGGCTACCAAGGGTATAACTCAAAAGAAAGTACAGGGAGAAAGAACATTGGTAATAAACAGATACTTGCACAATAAACAATTAACTAACCAATCTACTTTATCAAGCAAATGGCCAAATGCAGCCAAAATGGAATAAATGTCCCACTGTAGTTGCATGGTTAAAATATGCATTTTGCAAAACATCGAGAAGTACAAAGGGGTTCCAGTGACATTACTGCTCGCTGAACATTGGATTTATCAAAGAAAGGAACTCTTCGGTGGAGTAAGGGAGTCCGTAATCTTCTAAAACAACTGCTGCAGCTTCAGAAGGTGTCTTCCCAATAAATTTGTGAGCTTTCTTACTGTCCCACTTTTTCCCATTTTTTACAAGAAATGGTTTCAGCACTTGGCTTACGACGCAATCTGCCAAATGGTACAAAAAAGGTACGCAAAGATGAGACTTCAGAGTTTTAACTTGGAAAGATCAACTCTGAATACAGGAAAACTTTGCAACTACCAGTCACCTGTATTCAAGAGGGTGCCATCCAGATCAAGAATGACGTGAGAAATAAGCCTGGAAATGGGCTTTGGTGCTGCCATTTCCAAGAGCAGAAGAGCTTAATGTAGCAAGAGACAGATTATTCGGGAAGACCAACCTGTCATATAGCCAAACAATTCAGGCACACACCACATCAATGGTCGTAAACTGTGAAGTGAGTCCAGCAATGCATTTAAAAATGGGTTTCATATCTATAAATAACTACATATATTAAATTACAAAACACTGAACAGATCCTACCGTTCGCTTCTAAACCTGAACTGGAAATTATAAATAAAACCATTTGTTCATCCATGCTTTGGATGGCATAGACCACCATTTGCAAGAACATACACAGTTCTGGTGTTTGGATGGGTGTATCAGGTTGAATTTGGTAACCTCCTCCCAATTGGTGATGAAGTTGTCTCTACTCCCTCCGTTAGGGATTATAAGGCCGGCGCGTATCCCTAGGTCGTAAATGTGATGAACGTACTGATACAAGGTATATATTATAAAACATATATCATCAGAAAGTTCACATGTTCTACTTTCTTATTTAATTTTTGTGCTGTAATTTTTTTTGTTATGTTGGTCAAATTGATGATCTAGGGATATCCCTAACGGAGGGAGTACTTGTGTGCAAGGAAATACAGTATGTTCCAAGGCTCATACTTACAACAGGATAGGTTGGCCGGGTGAGCATTTCATCAAACAGTTAGTTCGCATAGTATATAGAGTAGACGCAGCCACATAACACCTCTTACCAAATAGTTGGTGTGCATAATAATAATAATAAGAGCCGGCAGTAGAGCAGGCAAGCAGCAGCAATAACACAGTTGGTCAAACAGTCGGTGAGCGTAGCACAGGAGAACACAGAACAAGAACCAAGCGAGAGGCGCCTCGTTGCGGTTGCCGATCGAAAGCGCAGGCTATGCCCGAGAAGCGAGATCACCAACATCAGAAACTAGAACGAGCTTACCAAAACTAGATTTTAACGAAAATTAACGAGACAAGCACGAACCAGGAGAGGAGGAGTACCGGGGCAAGAGGGGTTGTCCTTTCGCCGGCGCGGTCTGCCGGCCGCCGGCCTGCCGCGGGGCTCTGTGGTTGGCTGCTCCGAGCGCCACGGAGAGAGGGGAACAGCGAGTCCTATCGCGAAAGAACAATGATGTGGGGTGTGGATGGAAAAATGGGACTAGGATTCAGGTAGTACTCGTACTTGCAAGCCTGGCCCCTTCCATCCAGCGTCCAATACACATCCAACGGTCCACAGCTACTTGGCTAGAACTGAACGAAAGAATCAGAATTCAGCACCCATTCAGATTCGTTCAGGTTCCATGGAGGGCGGCCAGCGAAAACATTTTCGCGGGCGTTCTCCTGCTCAGCTCTGCGGCTCCCGCAGCGCCACGCCGGAGGAGAGAGAAGCGCTGCCGCCGGGAAGGTGCGCACTGTACAATCCGGTAATTTTATTTTATTTTTTTAGTACGAAAGATCCATAGTTACATGTGCATGGACGGAAATAACAAATACCCCTTCCGTCACATGAAACATGTATGCAGTTTTTATTGGGAGATTGGATGAAACTTTTGAGCATATAGTGATGCATGATCCTTTGACCCAAACAATTTCATGTATGATCTTCAATAAGAAAGGAATATTGTATGTATATGGTTTAAAAGTTTTACATTTAATAAATACAAAGCCAATGCCAACGCACTAGTTGTAAAAGAGATGGACCAGATAAGCACAAAAAATAATTAATTAGATGCCACTACAATTATTGCAGATTTGAGAAATTCAATTGCAATTTTCATTTTCTGAAAAGTTGAAGGCTGAAAGTAACACGCAATAATTGTAGTGGCATATATCAACTTAACCCGAAAAGGTACATTAGACATGCAAGCAAAAAAAAAATATGGTGGAAATCCTAAACTAGAAGTTATGCTTCGATACAAGAATCTTTTTTTTTTTTGAGGGGGAAAGCTCGTATATTACTCACCTTCACGGTTTACAGAATTGTCCCCGACTAGATCAGAGATAACAGCCGGGACCGGAGCCAGCCAAAGGTTACAGGTTCTAGACCGAATAGCTAGCTGAGCTAAATTGTGGGCACCCGAATTAAACTTACTCCTAGTATATTGCACGACACACCCGTGCAACCGCAAAGCAGTAGAAGAAATCTGCATGTAAACACTCCGGAGCTTCGATAGGTTAGGACCCCGGTTCCTTGAGGCACTAACAGCAGGGGCGCAGCCGGACAACAACAATGGCCGTTGGAGGCCAATATCGGTTCCCAGCCGCGAGCCGGCGAGGATCGCTCTAGCTTCAGCTTCCTCCGCGTCCTGGCATGGATCAATCGTCTTGCATACGGCAGCGATGATGGCGCCATATTGGTCGCGTACCACAACACCAACGGCTGAATCTCCGGCCAGCCGGCTTGTGGGCCGCATCAACATAGATCAGTCTGCGCTTGTCTTCGGAAGGCATGGTCACAGGAATAGGGTGTAGATCTTCCGCTCTCGTTTGTTGAGGAAGAGCAAGAACCGGAATGATTAGTCCGATCGGATAAACAAATAGCAGCTTTACCTTTATCATGCATTGCGGCCGGAGTGCGATCCGTAAGCATGGCTCCGTAGTTTAATAGGAAGGATACCGAGTTCATGATAGTTTCCTTCCCATTTTTGTGGATAACGTCACAACGAAGGTGCCAAGCTCTCCAAAGCGGGAGGAGCACCCGAGCTCTTTGCTTTGTGCTACAACTTCCCGATAATACTAACGACCAGTTCTCACCAGCTTGCCGAAACCCGAATTCCGGCGGCAAGTTCCAATGTTCTCTCATCTTCTCCCTTAAGGCTCTAGCTTTGGTGCAAGAAACCGTAGCATGGAAGCTAGATTCGTCACACATTCCACAGATCGTACATGTACCTTGCGTTTCCAAAGTCCTCCTGAATTTATTCTTGTTGGTGGCGAGGTTATCACGCGCCGTTCTCCACCCGAAAATCCTGACCTTGGTTGGAACATGGGTCGTCCAAATAAGCTTCCAAATATTCCTGGAATTGTCCGTAGCATGGCTGCTCCCTGCTTGCCACCTAACACCATTATTAAGGTTATAAGCGAGTTTATAAGCGCTTTTCACAGAGAACTTTCCATTCCGCTCATAATGCCAAGCTAGGAAGTCCTGGCAAGGCCGATCGTGAAGCTTTACGTTGAGGATGAGACAGGCATCCTCGTGGTAGAAAATCTTTCTAACAAGAGGTTCGTTCCAGCTTGTTAGAGTTATGGAGAAGCAACTGATTCACCTCGCGGATTCTAGTCTTTGTTTTCCCTACTCGGGCTTAAGATTGTAGTCTCTCGGCAGCCAGTTGTTGCGCCAAATGTTGGTGTTTTCTCCGTTACCGATTCTCGAGATAAGCCCCTCTTTTAACAATTCCAGTCCATACTCGATGCCACGCCATGAGGGAGAGGCATCCTGACGAAACACAGTATCAAGGATGTTTCCTCTTGGATAGTAGATGGACTTCGTAAGCTCGGCGCATAGGCTGTTGGGGTTAGTGATGATCCTCCAACATCGCCTAGCAAGCATTGCTTGATTTAGGAGTTTTAGGTCCCTAAATCCAACTCCACCAAAGTTTTTTGGTCTGGTGAGCACGTCCCAGGCTTCCCAATGGACCTTTCTCTTTTTTTCATCCTCTCCCCACCAAAAGTTTCGGATTATGCGGGTGTAGTCATCATGGAATCCCGCCGGAAGTTTGAAGACACCCATCACATGGTTAGGTATAGCTTGAGCGACTGATTTAATTAAAGCTTCCTTTGCTCCCATTGACGAGTATTTTTCAGCCCAGTTGTTTACTCTTTTGCCAAGCCTATCCTTATAGGACTGGAATCTTCCTTTTTTCATCCGTCCTTCAGGAGTTGGGAGGCCCAAATATTTGTCTTCAAAATCAACCTGTTCTATTTCTAGAATTCTTCTAACGTCATCTTGCTTTTGTTGTTGGCAACTATCACCAAACATGATGGAACACTTGTTGACACTAAGGAGTTGGCCTGAACCCTTCTCAAACTTGGTAATGGCAGATTTGATGATACCAGCCTGGTTGCCATTAGCCTCAAAGAAAAGGATGCGAGTCATCAAGAAAGAGTAGATGGGAGATGCTCGGGTGAGCTTCTACGCATTTTGAGCTCTTTCAGCCCTTGGTCGCAGACAGCCCGTTGGATAGATTTCGACAAGCGATCCGCCACAAAGAGGAAGAGATATGGGGAGAGGGGATCCCTTGCCTCAACCCCCTTGATGGGGAAATCTCCTTAGTTAGGTTGCCATTGACTCGGACACAGAATTTGACCGTTGTAACGCAAGCCATGATCCAACCGACCCATTTATCATTGAAGCCACTTTTCATTAGCGGACCTTCGAGGAAAGACCAATCGACCCTATCGTATGCCTTAGACAAGTCAAGTTTGTAAGCACGTAGCATTCATCCGGTTTCTTGTTTCTTTGGATGGCATGGAAGCCCTCAAAAGCAATCATGGCATTGTCCGAGATTAGTCCGCAGTGTATGAAAGCACTTTGAGTCTCGCCGATGAGGTTCTGTAGGTACGGTCTTAACCTGTTTACAAGACACTTGGAAATGATCTTGTATACCACATTGCAAAGCGATATAGGTCGGTAGTCCTTTAGGTCTGAAGCATCTTCGATTTGGGAATAAGAACTATCTTTGTCATGTTAATCTCCTCGGGAAGAATGCCATCCGAGAAGAACTTTTAATTGCTTTACAAGTTTCTTCTCGAAGAAGTGCCCAATTCCTTTGGAAGAATCTAGCCGGCAGCCCATCCGGACCGGGAGCCTTGAGAGGCCCAATTTGGAATAAGGCATCGCCTATTTCTTCATCCGTGAAATCAGCAGTCAATTGTTGGTTGATTTGATCGGAGACAGAAGGCTCAACCAACTGTAGCAAGGCACCAGGATTCACTTGGGGATCTTCTGTGTAGAGTTCATTAAAGAAGAGGTGGGTTTTGGAGAGAATCTCTTCTTCGTCAATCGCAAAGGAACCATCAGCCCTCTTCAACCTTGATATTTTGTTCTTTTTGGATCTTCCTGAAGCTTTTCGGTGGAAATACCTGGTGTTCCGGTCACCCTCCCTCAACCAGTTAATTCTTGAACGTTGCTTCCACATGATTTCCTCCCTAAGAAGGATTTCATCTAGACGGCTCGAGATTGTCTTGATATCCTCCTCGGTTTCCTATGAAATCACTTTTCTGCGGGTCCTCCGATCTTGTTTTCAGCGACTTGATCTCTATGTTGACCGAGCCGAACACTGACCGCTCCGGCTACCTAAGCAAGCCATGGTAGCACTGAGCTTTTGTGAATGTCACTCGGGTCGAGATGCTTGGGAGCTGGTTGGTCCAAGCTTCTTCAATTTGTTGGCCCAACGAACTCTCTCTCTCCCACATCGCCTCATACCTAAGGCTTCTCTTCTTAGCTCTAGTTTTCTTTTTGCCCTCGTTGCCAAGATCTAGCAACAGTGGGCAATGATCCGATGGGGAAGACGTCAAATGTCTCACAAAAGCCCGAGGGAACAGAGAAGTCCATGCCGGGCAGGAAACAGCCCGATCAAGCCTCACACGAACATTCTTGTTCCCACGTTGTTTATTGTTGTATGTCCATGGCGTTCCATAGAAACCCAGATCATGGAGATTGCAGTGATCCAAGGTGTCTCGGAAGGCCTCCATCTGACTCTCACTTCTCTTTCTAGCAGAAAGATGCTCAAACTGGAACAAGGCTTCATTGAAATCCCCACACATCAACCACGGATCAGCTGAACAAGGTTTTATTCCTATCTGACAAATTTCTCACTTTAGAAAAAAAAATGACGACTCCAAAGAATGTTGTTTGTTGTTACAAAATGCATTTGATTCCGTTGGTCCAAAGCTAGATTGTAAACTCAATGCATCTACTAGTGCTACGAATGAACCAAGCAACGAACAAGAAAATGTTGACCCGAATATGTAACAAGCAACTTACTTTCTAAATGCTGCACAACAGAGGGATATTTAATCCAAAAAATATATATGAAGAGAACCAAAAATTGGATTGCAAAGTTGTGAAAGAGAAAGCGGAAGTCAACATAAGCCACATCAACAACAAAAGGATCAAATATATGGTGCAATCTAGAAATTCCTATATGATGTTATCATTCATCCTACACTAATTATTTTATTTTTCATTGGCAAAAACAAAAGAAGAATGATGTCAACAAGAAATAAGAAAATGTGGTGCATGAATAACACATTGTCATTTTAGCCCCAGATCCCACTTGTGATGATAGTCTTTATATATGATGGAAATCTATTCTAGTATCTAGAACTTGGTTAGTTAGGATTTTGGGGCTAACTTTAGTATTTTGTGAGTATTTTGGAGGTTAACTATGTTTTTTTTTATGCCAAACTGTGCAAGTGAAATGGCCTAATTGTGAAGCACAGAGAACCATTATTCAATGATAGTTCTCGGTGGTTGATGGCGTGTATTTCACACGTTCGTTGGGCAACCCCAAGAGGAAGGTATGATGCGCACAGCAGCAAGTTTTCCCTCAGAAAGAAACCAAGGTTTATCGAACCAGGAGGAGCCAAGAAGCACGTTGAAGGTTGATGGCGGCGGGATGTAGTGCGGCGCAACACCGAGATCCCGGCGCCAACGTGGAACCCGCACAACACAACCAAAGTACTTTGCCCCAACGAAACAAGTGAGGTTGTCAATCTCACCGGCTTGCCGTAACAAATGATTAACCGTATTGTGTGGAAGATGATTGTTTGCGGAGAAAACGAGTAGAAACAAGTATTGCAAGCAGATTTGTATTTCAAGTATTAAAGAATGGACCGGGTCCACAGCTCACTAGAGGTGTCTCTCCCATAAGATAAAAGCATGTTGGGTGAACAAATTACAGTCGGGCAATTGACAAATAGAGAGGGCATAACAATGCACATACATGTCATGATAAGTATAGTGAGATTTAATTGGGCATTACGACAAAGTACATAGACCGCCATCCAACTGCATCTATGCCTAAAAAGTCCACCTTCGAAGTTATCGTCCGAACCCCTTCCAGTATTAAGTTGCAAAGCAACAGACAATTGCATTAAGTATGGTGCGTAATGTAATCAATAACTACGTCCTCGGACATAGCATCAATGTTTTATCCCTAGTGGCAACAGAGACAACACAACCTTAGAACTTTCTGTCACTCGTCCCAGGTGTCAATGCGGGCATGAACCCACTATCGAGCATAAATACTCCCTCTTGGAGTTACTAGCATCAACTTGGCCAGAGCCTCTACTAATAACGGAGAGCATGCAAGATCATAAACAACACATATGCAATAACTTGATAATTAACATAACATGGTATTCTCTATCCATCGGATCCCGACAAACACAACATAGAGTATTACGGATAGATGATCTTGATCATGTTAGGCAGCTCACAAGATCCAACAATGAAGCACAATGAGGAGAAGACAACCATCTAGCTACTGCTATGGACCCATAGTCCAGGGTGAACTACTCACTCATCACTCCGGAGGCGACCATGGCGGTGTAGAGTCCTCCGGGAGATGAATCCCCTCTCCGGCAGGTGCCGGAGGAGATCTCCGTAATCCCCCGAGATGGGATCGGCGGCGGCGGCGTCTCTGGAAGGTTTTCCGTATCGTGGTTTTTCGCCTCAGGGGTTTCGCGACGGAGGCTTTAAGTAGGCGGAAGGGCAGAGTCGGAGGGCTGACGAGGGGCCCACACCATAGGGCGGCGCGGCCCCCCCTTGGCCGCGCGGCCCTATGGTGGCCACCTCGTGGCCCCACTTCGTATGCTCTTCGGTCTTCCGGAAGGTTCGTGGCAAAATAGGCCCCCGGGACTTGATTTCGTCCAATTCCGAGAATATTTCGTTACTAGGATTTCTGAAACCAAAAACAGCAGAAACGACAGAATCGGCACTTCGGCATCTTGTTAATAGGTTAGTTCCGAAAATGCACGAATATGACATAAAGTGTGCATAAAACATGTAGGTATCATCAATAATATGGCATGGAACATAAGAAATTATCGATACGTCGGAGACGTATCAAGCATCCCCAAGCTTAGTTCTGCTCGTCCCGAGGAGGCAAAACGATAACAAAGATAATTTCTGAAGTGACATGCCATCATAACCTTGATCATACTATTTGTAAACATATGTAGTGAATGCAGCGATCAAAACAATGGTAATGACATGAGTAAACAAATGAATCATAAAGCAAAGACTTTTCATGAATAGTACTTCAAGACAAGCATTAATAAGTCTTGCATAAGAGTTAACTCATAAAGCAATAAATCAAAGTAAAGGTGTTGAAGCAACACAAAGGAAGATTAAGTTTCAGCGGTTGCTTTCAACTTGTAACATGTATATCTCATGGATAATTGTCAACATAGAGTAATATAACAAGTACAATATGCAAGTATGTAGAAATCAATGCACAGTTCACACAAGTGTTTGCTTCTTGAGGTGGAAAGAGATAGGTGAACTGACTCAACATAAAAGTAAAAGAATGGTCCTTCAAAGAGGAAAGCATCGATTGCTATATTTGTGCTAGAGCTTTTATTTTGAAAACATGAAACAATTTTGTCAACGGTAGTAATAAAGCATATGAGTTATGTAAATTATATCTTACAAGTTGCAAGCCTCATGCATAGTATACTAATAGTGCCCGCACCTTGTCCTAATTAGCTTGGACTACCGGATCTTTGCAATGCACATGTTTTAACCAAGTGTCACAATGGGGTACCTCCATGCCGCCTGTACAAAGGTTTAAGGAGAAAGCTCGCATTTCGGATTTCTCGCTTTTGATTATTCTCAACTTAGACATCCATACCGGGACAACATGGACAACGTGATAATGGAATCCTCTTTAATGCATAAGCATGTGGCAACAATTATTATTCTCATATGAGATTGAGGATATATGTCCAAAACTGAAACTTCCACCATGAATCATGGCTTTAGTTAGCGGCCCAATGTTCTTCTCTAACAATATGCATGCTCCAACCATTAAGGTGGTAGATCTCTCTTACTTCGTACAAGACGGACATGCATAGCAACTCACATGATATTCAACAAAGAATAGTTGATGGCGTCCCCAAAAAACATGGTTATCGCACAACAAGCAACTTAATAAGAGATAAAGTGCATAAGTACATATTCAATACCACAATAGTTTTTAAGCTATTTGTCCCATGAGCTATATATTGTAAAGGTGAATGATGGAATTTTAAAGGTAGCACTCAAGCAATTTACTTTGGAATGGCGGATAAATACCATGTAGTAGGTAGGTATGGTGGACACAAATGACATAGTGGTTGGCTCAAGTATTTTGGATGCATGAGAAGTATTCGCTCTCGATACAAGGCTTAGGCTAGCAAGGTTATTTGAAACAAACACAAGGATGAACGGTACAGCAAAACTCACATAAAAGACATATTGTAAACATTATAAGACTCTACACCGTCTTCCTTGTTGTTCAAAACTCAATACTAGATATTATCTAGACTCTAGAGAAACCAAATATGCAAACCAAATTAGCAAGCTCTAAGTGTTTCTTATTAATGGGTGCAAAGTATATGATGCAAGAGCTTAAACATGAGCACAACAATTGCCAAGTATCAAATTATCCAAGACATTTTTAGAGTTAGTACATGTAGTATTTTCCAATTCCAACCATATAACAATTTAACGAAGAAGAAACTTCGCCATGAATACTATGAGTAGAGCCTAAGGACATACTTGTCCATATGCTACAGCGGAGCGTGTCTCTCTCCCATAAAGTGAATGCTAGGATCCATTTTATTCAAACAAAACAAAAAACAAAAACAAACCGACGCTCCAAGCAAAGTGCATAAGATGTGACGGAATAAAAATATAGTTTCGAGGTGAGGAACCCGATAATGTTGTCGATCAAGAAGGGGATGCCTTGGGCATCCCCAAGCTTAGACGCTTGAGTCTTCTTAGAATATGCAGGGTGAACCACCGGGGCATCCCCAAGCTTAGAGCTTTCACTCTCCTTGATCATATTGCATCATACTCCTCTCTTGATCCTTGAAAACTTCCTCCACACCAAACTCGAAACAACTCATTAGAGGGTTAGTGCACAATAAAAATTCACATGTTTGAGAGGTGACACAATCATTCTTAACACTTCTAGACATTGCATAAAGCTACTGGACATTAATGGATCAAAGAAATTCATCCAACATAGCAAAAGAGGCAATGCGAAATAAAAGGCAGAATCTGTCAAAACAGAACAGTCCGTAAAGATGGATTTTATTAGGCCACCAGACTTGCTCAAATGAAAATGCTCAAATTGAATGAAAATTGCGTACATATCTGAGGATCATGCACGTAAATTGGATTAATTTTATGATCTAACTACAGGGAGGTAGACCCAGATTCGTGACAGCAAAGAAATCTGGAACTACGCAGTAATCCAAATCTAGTACTTACTTTACTATCAAAGACTTTGCTTGGCACAACAAAACTCAAAACTAAGATAAGGAGAGGTTGCTACAGTAGTAAACAACTTCCAAGACTCAAATATAAAACAAAAATACTGTAGTAAAAACATGGGTTGTCTCCCATAAGCGCTTTTCTTTAACGCCTTTCAGCTAGGCGCAGAAAGTGTAAATCAAGTAACATCAAAAGATGAGGCATCAACATCATAATTTGTTCTAATAATAGAATCATAAGGTAACTTCATTCTCTTTCTAGGGAAGTGTTCCATACCTTTCTTGAGAGGAAATTGATATTTAATATTACCTTCCTTCATATCAATAGTAGCACCAACGGTTCGAAGAAAAGGTCTTCCCAATATAATGGGGCAAGATGCATTGCATTCAATATCCAAGACAACAAAATCAACGGGGACAAGGTTATTGTTAACCATAATATGAACATTATCAACTCTCCCCAAAGGTTTCTTTTTAGCATTATCAGCGAGATTAACATCCAGATAACGGTTTTTCAATGGTGGCAAGTCAAGCATATCATAGACTTTTTTAGGCATAACTGAAATACTTGCACCAAGATCACATAAAGCATTACAATCAAAATCTTTGACTCTCATTTTAATGATGGGCTCCCAACCATCTTCTAGCTTTCTAGGAATAGAAGTTTCAAGTTTTAGTTTCTCTTCTCTAGCTTTTATGAGAGCATTTGTAATATGTTTTGTGAAAGCCAAGTTTACAGCGCTAGCATTGGGACTCTTAGCAAGTTTTTGCAAGAACTTTATAACTTCAGAGATGTGGCAATCATCAAAATCTAAATCATTACAATTTAAAGCAATGGGATTATCATCCCCAAGGTTGGAAAAAATTTCAGCAGTTTTATCACAAGCAGTTTCAGCAGTTTTAGCAGTTTCAGGTAATTTTGCGCGCTTTGCACTAGGAGTAGAAGCATTGCCAACACCAATTATTTTATCATTGATAGTAGGAGGTGCAGCAACATGTGAATCATTAGCATTGCTAGTAGTGGTAATAGTCCAAACTTTAGCTACATTTTTCTCTTTAGCTAGTTTTTCATTTTCTTCTCTATCCCACCTAGCACGCGAGTTCAGCCATTAATCTTATATTCTCATTAATTCTAACTTGGATGGCATTTGCTGTAGTAACAATTTTATTTTCAATATCACTATTAGGCATAACTTTCGATTTCAAAAGATCAACATCGGAGGCAAGACTATCAACTCTAGAAGCAAGAATATCAATTTTATTGAGCTTTTCCTCAACATGATTTGTTAAAGGCAGTTTGTGTACTAATAAATTCTTTAAGCATAGCTTCAAGTCCAGGGGTGTATTCCTATTATTGTTGTAAGAATTCCCATAAGAATTAGCATAATCGTTACCATTATTATAAGGATATGGCCTATAGTTATTACTAGAATTGTTCAGATAAGCATTGTTGTTGAAATTATTATTTTTAATGAAGTTTACATCAACATGTTCTTCTTGGGCAACCAATGAAGCTAATGGAACATTATTAGGATCAACATTAGTCCTATCATTCGCAAGCATAGACATAATAGCATCAACCTTATCATTCAAGGAAGAGGATTCTTCAACGAATTTACCTTCTTACCTTGTGGAGCTCTTTCCGTGTGCCATTCAGAGTAATTAATCATCATATTATCAAGAAGCTTTGTTGCTTCACCAAGAGTGATGGACATAAAGGTACCTCCAGCAACTGAATCCAATAAATTCTGCGAAGAAAAATTTAGTCCTCGCATAGAAGGTTTGGATGATCATCCAAGTAGTCGAGTCCATGGGTTGGGCAATTTTTAACCAAAGATTTCATTCTTTCCCAAGCTTGAGCAACATGTTCATTATCCAATTGTTTAAAATTCATTATGCTACTCCTCAAAGATATAATTTTAGCAGGGGGATAATATCTACCAATAAAAGCATCCTTGCATTTAGTCCATGAATCAATACTATTCTTAGGCGAGAGATAGCAACCAATCTTTAGCTCTTCCTCTTAATGAGAAAGGAAACAATTTTAATTTTATAATATCACCATCTACATCTTTATACTTTTGCATTTCACATAGTTCAACAAAATTATTGAGATGGGCAGCGAGCATCATCGGAACCGACACTGGAAAATTGCTCTCGCATAACAAGATTAAGTAAAGCAGGTTTAATTTCAAAGAATTCTGCTTGTAGTAGCAGGTGGAGCAATAGGTGTGCATAAGAAATCATTATTATTTGTGCTAGTGAAGTCACACAACTTAGTATTTTCAGGGGTGGCCATTTTAGCAGTAGTAAATAAAGCAAACTAGATAAAGTAAATGCAAGTAAACTAATTTTTTTGTGTTTTCGATATAGCAAACAAGACAGTAAATAAAGTAAAACTAGTAACTAATTTTTTTGTGTTTTGATATAAGTGCAGCAAACAAAGTAGTAAATAAAATAAAGCAAGACAAAAACAAAGTAAAGAGATTGAGAAGTGGAGACTCCCCTTGCAGCGTGTCTTGATCTCCACGGCAACGGCGCCGGAAAAAGAGCTTGATGGCGTGTATTTCACACGTTCGTTGGGCAACCCCAAGAGGAAGGTATGATGCGCACAGCAGCAAGTTTTCCCTCGAAAGAAACCAAGGTTTATCGAACCAGGAGGAGCCAAGAAGCACGTTGAAGGTTGATGGCGGCGGGATGTAGTGCGGCGCAACACCGGAGATCCCGGCGCCAACGTGGAACCTGCACAACACAACCAAAGTACTTTGCCCCAACGAAACAAGTGAGGTTGTCAATCTCACCGGCTTGCTGTAACAAAGGATTAACCGTATTGTGTGGAAGATGATTGTTTTGCGAGAGAAAACAGGTAGAAACAAGTATTGCAGCAGATTTGTATTTCAAGTATTAAAGAATGGACCGGGGTCCACGAGTTCGCTAGAGGTGTCTCTCCCATAAGATAAAAGCATGTTGGGTGAACAAATTACATTCGGGCAATTGACAAATAGAGAGGGCATAACAATGCACATACATGTCATGATAAGTATAGTGAGATTTAATTGGGCATTACGACAAAGTACATAGACCGCCATCCAACTGCATCTATGCCTAAAAAGTCCACCTTCAGGTTATCGTCCGAACCCCTTCCAGTATTAAGTTGCAAAGCAACAGACAATTGTATTAAGTATGGTGCGTAATGTAATCAATAACTACGTCCTCGGACATAGCATCAATGTTTTATCCCTAGTGGCAACAACACAACACAACCTTAGAACTTTCTATCACTGTCCCAGGTGTCAATGCAGGCATGAACCCACTATCGAGCATAAATACTCCCTCTTGGAGTTACTAGCATCAACTTGGCCAGAGCCTCTACTAATAACGGAGAGCATGCAAGATCATAAACAACACATATGCAATAACTTGATAATTAACATAACATGGTATTCTCTATCCATCGGATCCCGACAAACACAACATAGAGTATTACAGATAGATGATCTTGATCATGTTAGGCAGCTCACAAGATCCAACAATGAAGCACAATGAGGAGAAGACAACCATCTAGCTACTGCTATGGACCCATAGTCCAGGGGTGAACTACTCACTCATCACTCCGGAGGCGACCATGGCGGTGTAGAGTCCTCCGGAGATGAATCCCCTCTCCGGCGGAGGTGCCGGAGGAGATCTCCAGAATCCCCCGAGATGGGATCGGCGGCGGCGGCGTCTCTGGAAGGTTTTCCGTATCGTGGTTTTTCGCCTCAGGGGTTTCGCGACAGAGGCTTTAAGTAGGCGGAAGGGCAGAGTCGGAGGGCTGACGAGGGGCCCACACCATAGGGCGGCGCGGGCCCCTCCTTGGTCGCGCGGCCCTATGTTCTGGCCACCTCGTGGCCCCACTTCGTATGCTCTTCGGTCTTCTGGAAGGTTCGTGGCAAAATAGGCCCCTGGGACTTGATTTCGTCCAATTCCGAGAATATTTCGTTACTAGGATTTCTGAAACCAAAAACAGCGATAAAACAAGCAATCGGCACTTCGGCATCTTGTTAATAGGTTAGTTCCAGAAAATGCATGAATATGACATAAATTGTGCATAAAACATGTAGGTATCATCAATAATATGGCATGGAACATAAGAAATTATCGATACGTCGGAGACGTATCAGTGGTACGTATTTTAGTGGTATGTGCAAACTCCATTAGTGTCAAGTGTTGGAGAATTTCAGTGTTAAATTGTTCTTCGTATAATCTCTATTCAGTTTGAATGTATGGAGTATTCTTTTGTTGGGTTCAGTTTTGCTTCAGATCTGTATTTTAGTTTTCTGCATTTTTTTTCTCCTGTATGTGTTACTGCCGGCGAAATGGGCGAGGCGCCGATGATAAACTGGTTTACCCCTCGCGGTTATTAAAGTGCCGCCGGTAGGATGATACCACCGGCGAGGTGATCGCGCCGGTGATCGCCGGAGAACAGAAATGCGCCGGCGGTAGTCAATCTTGTGCACCGGCGGTAAGACAATTCCTAGTAGTGTGCTGGTTAGATTGTTAGAATCTGAAAGCTTGTTCAGGGGCAACATAGTTTGAATTTTTCATTCGGCATATGCATATACATGTTTTACTTTATGTTATGTTGGAATGCAGGTTTAATATTTTTTCTCTTTTGCAAATGAATATTGTTGGACTAATGTTTGTAGACCTCTCCTTTCCACATAATATATGTATCTAAACGTATTTCATTGTGTCTATTCACTCATTTCAGATCTTTATGTAGTCCACCTTAAAATATCCAAAAAAATATAATTTAAAATTGAAGAAGTATAATTACTTGGAGGTGGTGTTTTGGCTCATAGGTACATATGAACCTACTATTGAAAATGCATAAATATTACATCTCAAAAATATCAAAAAAATTGGAAATAAAATTTCACGTGTACATTGGACATTCTATGTTCTCACACAAGCTTGCGCAGAAAACGAACATTTTGCGTTGTTTGTATAAAAAAGACAAAAAAAATGTTCAGCGAATAGTAATGTTGAAGCATCAAAATTTGTCTTTTTTACATGTGACAGAAAAAAATGTTATTTTTCCTAAAATTTGTGTGCCAACATAAAATGTCTAGATATACATGGGAAAATTTATTTCATATTTTTTTACATTTTGAATTGTATTTTCACATAATAGGTTCATATGCACACCTATGACCCGGAATGCATTTCCCTAATTACTTGCACTATACTCATGACCACTATGAGACTCTTTTTATGATGATAATGTGGAGTTAGCGCGGGTATACATGTATACTATTGATTCCCAACTTCTCCTTATTTGTTCCCCTGGCTGGTTATTTACTTTTATCTTTCTTTACACCAACTTTTCTTTGCCTTCAAGAAATATTGGCCTGATTTTTTTCCTTTGGGCTTATGGCCTCAGCCAATTGCTCCTCTCAAGCAACTTACTATATGTACATACTTTTATTATATATAAAAAATAAAATAAAAAATACACAGTGGGTTGCCTCAACAAAAAAAGTTGTTGCAGTGGCTTGATCAAACTAGTAGAGATAGGAAAAGAGAGATGATCTGATCTGGCAAGAGGTGGAGACAAATTGGATGTGGATCGGATAGTGTCCTTTCTATATCTGTTTTCATATTTTCACAACGAATACGATGCGGATACGGATGCTAATGAATACGAATTCGGAGCAGATGTTAATCTAATAGGAATATAGGTTAGATGTTTTCTCAGTTCGGAGGCGGATACGAATATGAGGAAATAATAAACTCGTGTCAACATATGATCGATTTGTTAGTTTCTCTAGTTTAGTTAATTGGCATATTGGGGTCAAATTACTGAAATTATCTAACATAATCTTATTCGGATATTAATACATCCCATTTCATATCCACATTTTCTTCAAAATGCAATACCACATTTGTATTTGTTTTCTAAAATGGATCCAGATATTTACCATATCCATTTCCACATACGTCCATATTCGGATATTACCACTTCACTTTTTGATTTCTCGAATACGAATGTCGAATAATATGGACTATCCACTACCAGTTTTCACTCCTAGATCTGGCAGTGCACTCCAACTGAGGTGTATTCTGCATCTTATGGAGGTATTAAACCTGTCTTCATACCAGCTATGTGGAAGCTTAAGATACCACCTACGATTCAGTGTTCCTTTAACTTTTTTTCGCAAAACAAAATCATGACAAGAGATAACTTAGAGAAGGACACACTCTTTGGACTTTACATGACCCAATATGGAAATGCAAGGCTACTGTGAAATTCAAGTTATTTGCGTGGAAAGTGGTGTGGAACCGTTGTTGGACGGGCGACAGAAGATTTCACCATGGCCTATCTAATGACGACTCTTGCACCTTTTGTCTTCAACACTCCGAGACAATTGAGCATCTTCTTCTGCAATGTCCTTTTTCGAGGAGCATTTGGTTTGAGGTCTTGTGAAGTCTAGCTCGGTCCTCTCTTGCCCCATCTGTCGTGGATGTGCTCCTTGTTTGGTGGTCGAGTGTGCTCAACACATGGCCCTCCAAAATCCACCCTCAAGCGCGGTCCTTTTTCCCCCTGGTGCTTCGATCTATTTGGATTGAGAGAAATAATTGGATCTTCAAGAACAAGTCAAGGACGGAAATGTTTTTGTTAGATGCCATCATTGAAGAGGCGGACAGGTGGAAGCTTGTGGGTATGTTCCCTTTTATTTCTAGTGATCTGTGTCTGGGGAGTTGTAAGAGTGGATATTTTTATTTGGTTCTTCTCCTATCTATAAAAGAAAAATGCACGTTTTCTCGCGTGTTCCTAAAAAAATAAACTCTACATTTTGTTTTCTGCAATAAATTAGAGTCAGTGCAACATTTATTTTTTGAATGTGTTGTAGCTAAACATATCCGGGGAGAAGTAAGAGTGATGTTTGGTAGAGATATTCATGACTTCGAGTCTGTAAGAGCGTTTGGCTTAGCAACAAAAGATTTAAACAATTCTATGGTACTTCTACTGCTGTCCTGTGGGGAATTTGGCTTTTTTGAAATAACATGATTTTTGAATCTAACCAATGGATCGGTTTGCATTGCTTTTATGCTTTAATGCAATGGAACGGGGGGGGGGGTTCAACCCCTGTTAATCTAGAAAAAAAATACCGTGAAGCCATTTTTCGATATTTCAGTCCCTGTTCCACTGTGTAGAACTCCAGTTTAAAAAACACACAAGTAGATAATCGGAATCAGATGGAATGGCACTAGAACACTTGAAGTAGATTATAGACAGTTCATGACGAAAATACCGCAACGACAGGTTGGTCACTACAAGTGACCAGAGAACTATTTCCAGTAACAGGTAAAGAAACGCATCAATCAAATCAAAACTTTAGTTTTTAATTTTGATCTGAATTTTTTTTTTCAAGTTTTTCATCCAACTTTGCTATCACTGAAACTGCAAGGTATCAACCTGCAAGATGGAATAATGTGCAAACTGAACTAATGAAATAAGTGAGTATGACTCAAAAAAGGAATAAGCCAGATGGAATGGCATGTGGTCATAAAGGGCCCCTTTTGTGTGTGTATGCTTGCCATGGAAATCACTTTCAGTGTGCTTTCGTTGAAATTCATTGAATTTCAGTGATTTAGGTAGACATCAAAATAATTACCATTCGATCGAAACATTTTAGACCTCTCGGAACTACACATGGATCATAGCGATAATTAGGACCTCTTTCCTGCTTCTTGAACCACCAAATCCGCTTCTGCCAAGATTTTGAATATTTTTATAAAATTTAAGAGAAAATTCTCAGTCCTCGCGGGCACAGCAGAGAGACCCTGCTGTTTGGGGCTGAACGGGTCTGCTAATCCCCGAGAGAAACTCTTGGCTTCGATTTGTTTCCTCGGGGAGTGGTACTAGTGTGAGAGTGAGGCCGTGAGGAGAGTCAAAGTAGGGGAGAAATGCAATGGGAGATGGATACTTTCAGCTGCAGCCAGTGATTTCATAGTGATAACTAACTGCGTTGGGCTGATCATCCGACTTCAAATAGTAAAAGTAACTTCAGAGTGAATTTATCCGTGCAAACCTCGACTCTGATTCTGATTCCAATTCAGAGTAATAACACAAACTAAACATTATTTAAACTGATGCGTTCCACAAATACGAAATATCAGCCAGTGATTTCATAGTGATAGGCTGATAGCTAACTGCATTGGGCTGGTCATCCGATCAAACCACTCAATAGTAAAAGGAACTTCAGAGTGAAATTATCCGTGCAAATCTCGATTCTGATTCCAATTCAGAGCAATAACACAAACTATACCTTATTTTAACTGCTTAGAACACAAATACGAACTAACTCTGTAGGCTAACAAGCTCAAGACGATCTTCTACAAACTACGGAGTACTAATATCTAAGGATTCGCAAAAAAAAAAAAAACGGAGTAATATCTAAGATAAACTCCCACAGAGTAGGGAGTAGTATCTAATGTTTTCTGTGACGTTTCCGTGGCTCACTCTGGTCTCCTGGCTGCTGCCCTTCGACATGCCTCTTCTTCTGCTGCTGCTGCTGCGGTGGCGCCGCAGCCGTCTTCCTACGCTGATCACGCGACCTCTTCACCATCGCAGCCATTGCCGGAGTCGCGTAGGCCCGGGCCGACCGTTTGCTCTGCTTGATAGGCCGTTTGTACTCCACAGTCCGTGAGCGCAAACAGTCTAATCCTTCTCCGTCTTCTTCTTCAGCTTCTTCACATTCATCGTCGTCGTCCTCATCATTATCACTATTGTCTAACTCTAAACTAAGCGGTACGCTCTGGCTCAGCAGCTGCATGCCGCCGGCGCGCTGCTGCCTGTGCGAGCTCATCCCGGACAGGAAGCATGCGCGTCCTACCGTCTCGTACTCATCTCGGTCTTCCACGCGAGCGATAAGGTCACGCAGCTCGCCCTCCAGGGCCGTGAACGTACTGCGGCCGGACAGCCGTACCGCCGAACGCTCGACGGCCTCAAGCCGGCGTCGCAGTATCCCTGCGCCCTCGGCATGTTCGTTGCGATCAGCCGCGTCCCGTGCCGCTGCCATGTCTTCAGTTGCAGCCACGCGCAGCCGCTCACGCTCGACCTCCACGGACGGCTCCTCGTCGGTCACCTCAACGGGTCTCTGGACCACGGCATCGTCTCCAGTGACGTCGACCGCCTGCCCCGTAGCGGCATCTCGGTAATTGCAGCTCAGCTTGATAAGGCCGGTCACGCCATCATCGGCTCCTGCAGCAGGTACGTCCAGGAGTACCAGAAAGCGCCTCTCCTCGTCGGCGTAGAGCTCGCCCACATCCACCGAGGCCGCACGGCCACCGGCGTCCACGCGGTTGTCGTAGCGTCCGGACTTGACCTCCCGGACGCGCACGCCCGGATGCAGGCACGTCATCGCGATGCGCGCCTCCTGGACGGCGACCGTGAGGAGCCCGCCGAGGCACTGCGCGAACGAGTCCTGGAGGACAGCCTCGTTCTCGATGAAGGAAAACGTCCCGGCCGTCATCTCCGCGATTGTGTGCATCGCCGCAGCGTCGTGGTCGGAGCCGAAGCCAAACGTGTGGACCGCCGGAGGCCGGTTGCCGGCGCCGCTGTAGGTTAGCGAAGATGGCACAAGGTTGATGTAGTTAGCAGCGTTTCTACCATGTCTCATCCCGTAGTACGTGTTCGAGTCCTGCCCGTCGGAGAGGAGCATGATGCTGGTGACGGCGTTCTTGTACCGGCGCTGGTCGAGCACCTGGGCGGCCACTCGGAGGCCTTTGCCGATGTCCGTGCCCCCGTTCGCGAAGAGGGACTCCACGGCTCGCCTCGCCTCGGCCTTCCCCGCGTCAGATGTGCGCACGAGACGGAACAGGCGCCTCGCGTCGTGGTTGAACGTGACAACGGAGAGGCGGTCAGCGGATCCGAGGTTGTCGATGACGAACCCCATTGCCTGCTTCAGAAGCGCCAGCTTAGAACCGATCATGCTGCCGCTGACGTCGAGCACCGTCACGAGGTCGAGCGGCGCGCGCGCGGCCTCGGTGGCGGCCGCCGATGGCGCCTTCACGTGCACGAGCACCGCGAAGTTGTCGCGGGACGAGCCCTCGCCACGGCCGGGCACTCGCAGTGCGCCTTGAGGACCATCGCTCCTCCGTTGGTGCCGGCTTCGGCATCCGCCTGAACGATCTCCTGCACCGGATCGTCATCTTCGTACGTGCGGCCGCGCACTTGCCTGGATGACGACGACGGTGGGGGAACCTGTTGGGGCGATGGCGGCGGAGGCGCCCGTGGGGCGTTCACGGCCGGCAGGACGGTCCAGGGCGCCTTGCAGAGCGGGCAGTCGTGGTTGCCGTGCGCGACGCTGGCGGAGATGCAGTTGAGGTGGAAGGCGTGGGAGCACTCCGCCGTGAAGCCGGCCTGGCCGCGAACCATGCCGCCGAGGCAGATGGCGCACACGTCGGCGTCGCTAGCGTCGGCCATGGAGCAGCGGAAGGATTGGATCTTGATGTGCGTAGCTAGGGATTTCTTCTCCCCTCTGGTTCTTGGATGAAATCGGCGAGTGGGCGGCCGGGCGTATATATAGCGCCCGCCTCGGGTTAGGTCGGTTCAACGAGTAGTCCTGAAACCAAGGTGTGTAACCGCCACGGAAACAAGGCAAATACTACTACGTTACTCGTATTTCATTTCCATGTATGAGTGGACTTTCCATCTCGACATGTTAGCTGATCAGAGCCCTTATTATCTGTAATTTACCAAGAATTTCAGGTTAGATCATGTACAATGGTAGAGAAAGCGAGTGTTCTTTTAGCCGTCCACGTTATCTAGAACAATGTATTATCTCTTGTGTCATCTCTAGCAATTAATGAGAATTAAATATAGGAAATTGGGTTGATAAGAGAAGACATATGGTATAATGGAGAAAATAGTCTTCTCTTATTATCTAAGAGATCATCCCTTAGCTAAGAGAAGACAACGTTATCTTATTTTATTCTCTCTTCTCTAATTAAGCAAAAAATCCGACGTGGTGACCGTAAGGGAAGGCTGATGTAATCTCTACTACTTAAAAAGACTAAACGTAATCCCTATTCTTCCCACTTTCGTCCGTTCCAACTTTTTGGTCGTCCGTCCGTCCATCAAAACAGGGAAAGTCAACCAGAAATCAATCACGTTGCATGTAATCCAGAAATCAATCAGCCCCAATCAGACGGGAAATAGAAGGAATCAGCCCGGTGGAACGGACATATAAAGGAAAGCAATCAATCAGCCGGGACGTATTACATGCAACATGATTTGTGCCCCTCCACAAAATCAGCAATTCCTTGATTAGTAATTTTTGCCCCTCCACAAATCTCGCTACAGTGTGATTGGTCAATTTTTTAGAGGCTACGAAATTTCATGTGTTTCCGTTTCTGCCCCTCCCTCCACGCACGACCCACCGACTCCACGCACTCCACCTGCTGCACCAACTCCTCCTTCGCGACGGCGACAACGCCCTCTCCCTCCCTCACGACGGCGCCCTCTTTCTCGTGACGATGGCGCCCTCTCCCTCGCATGCCACATGACAGCGCTAACTCGCCTGCTTGCGTCGTCTGTGCTGGCCAACAAATCTGCCGCTTCGTCTGCGCATGGAGGTTGAGATCAAAATGGCATCTTTTGCTCCTCCGGTGGCCGGATCTGCTGCGTAAGGGCTCGATATCGATCCAACGTTAGGGACGAGCTCCAATCATGGTTGTGGCCGGCGGGGACTACAAAAACAGCCTCCAATGGGTCGCGCACTTCTTCGGCACGCAGATCGGCACCGCCAAGGTATTCGCCAAGGTACTCTTCTCACCCTCTCGCCGCCTGCTCTGCTTGCTCGCTCATCTGTTGCGCGGAACAAACCTAAGCTCGTTGCTATCGCAGCGCTGTCGGAGGAGGCCAAGGACAAGTACGACAAGGCTGTCTTCAAGGTGGTCGATCTGGTACGGTTCCGATTCCATCCTTAGTGCTATGCTGCTTCCCAAAATTCCCTCCCTCTTTTCCCTTTGTGTGGTATGTTATGATTGACGCGTCCTGCTGACTGCTTCATTGGATTGGAGTTACGCGGCGGAGGACCAGGAGTAGCACGAGAAGCTCAAGAAAAAGAGTTCTTCTTGTCGACGTATGTATCAGCAATTTCAACTCCACCTTTTACTGATTATGTCCAGTACTACACCTGTTTAGCAAAAGAAACCATGCATATTTATTCAAGCTAATCGCTATTCGAACCAGCAATAAAGCTAGGGCATCCCTCTTTTGTGGAATAAAGTTACACTACTTAACTGCTAACGAGTGTTGTTACTGTTGTTCTCTGAACCCATTCTCATTTTTCATAAAAATTTCTCTATTAGATTGTGAAATACCATTGGACCTGAAGATTAAACTGCAAATGTGTTCTCATGACAGAAAAATCTTTTTTCGGAATGGAGTAACATTTTTGTTGTCTACTTGTCTTGTCATGGTTGATTTTCATTATTCAGTTATGCCAGCCTGCAATTACTTTTACTCTGTGTTTGTTCTCTGCACTTATTTAACTCAATAATATTTAGTCCTCGTTTCAAGAATTCATTGACTGATTTGCTTTGGGATGCAGCTTCCAATGGTGTAGCCATTGAATCAAGTGGAAGGAAACTGCTTGAGCAGTAACTATGAGCCATGCTTCCACAATTTCTGAAGCAGGTTCAGTTATATACTTGTTTTTTACTGTAGCCATTTTTTAGTACTCCCTGCATTTTTAGTAGTTCAGCCTGCACTTTTACAACCTGAGATATATATTTGGTGGTAGAATAAAATCAAGGTCTACTGTATTGAAAGTAAATGGAGTATTGTTGTTGCTATCTGAAAATAACAAGGTCTAAAACTACTACAGTATCACTGTTAGCACTGTCGCATCTCTGAAAATAGTAAGGCCTGCAATTCATTATGCTTGAAGAGGTTTTGTACCGTAGGAAAGGAATTTCGAAACCTTTATTATTGAACTTATGCTGAAGTTATTTAGTGCAACACTGAAACTTTATTTTGTAATTCTTGACTTGTCCATCGTACTAAGACTTCTGCATACTGTCCAGTATATGGTAAATTCTCAAACTCTAACATGCATTTGGGCAAATGTTTCTGTTTCTGTTCATCTGCCAATGGGTGATACTATGTCGTCGTGAAAATGAACCATGCCTTTTTTTGGGTCTATGACTGCAAATCTAAATCTTCACCACTTGCAGAAAACGGTTGCTTCCTCTGGGTGTGGGATCCTAGCAATTGATGAGGAGATTCTTTACCAGTGAACTACAGATGGCAAGACATTTGTTGACTACTTGAAGGACCAGAATATCATGCTTGGTATTAAGGTTGACAAGGTATGCATTCAATGATCTGAAAATCTTCGATTCCTAGCCAGTTCTACCATTCTAATTTTTTTACTTGATTTATGTTGTCTTGCCCAAAAGGGTTTGATTCCGTTGCCCTGATCCAACAATGAATCCTGGTGCCAAGGTGTTGATGGTTTGGCTTCAAGGTGTGCAGAGTTGAAGTCAAAGAATGATTGTGCAATTCTTGCTGACGATTTTGAGTTGCTGCTAGGGAAGCTAGGTCATTTTACTGCTATTGGAGATATAAGTCGCCGTGGTGGTGCTTGCTGGAGATCACGGCTCGCTAGGAGGCGGTAAAAAGGTGATGTCGTTGATCAGAAAGGCGATGCATAGCCTGGGTGGTTGGGGATGAGTTGCTAGAGCTCTCCTTATCGACCTATGCAGCCGGGATATTGGGGATGAACTGCTGGTGTGGCCTCCGGTGCTGCCAGGAGGTTGGGGGAGAGCTGTGGTGGCTGCCGGCGCGGCCTCTGGTGCTGCCGGGAGGTTGGGAGCGAGCTGTCGGTGCGGTGATGATTGCCAACTTATTTATTTTTTAATTCAAGAGCATCATACTACATCAGTAAGCACTATACTACCTCCGTTTTGAAATGTAAACCTTTTAGGTAGATGGATTCCTAAGAAGGAATACATTTCGAAATAGAGGTAATATATAGTTTCATTACTAGTGTTTGCTATTTTTGTGCCATACAATATGCCTGCCTCTGTTTGATAATAGGTGTCAACATGAAATTCTTCTTGTACTTCATTAAAGCCTTTTCATTAGATTTATCTTTGCAGTGGATTAGAATATTTATTACTATTAGTTTTAAATACATGAATAAGACATTTTCAAAGAGTTTAGAGACAATATTACAATATGCGAAGTCAGGCTTGGGATTTAGACCCGTTGTTGAATGGGCGTGAAGGGTAGGAAGAACAAGTCAGGCTCAGGATTTAGACCCGTAGCAACACACATACATTTTTGTACGATGAATCATAAAGGCCATGTGTTTGTTCCAAAAAAAAACTTGCAGTGGGTACTCACAATTGTTTTTCAAAATTTAGACGTATGTTTTCATTATTTCAAATACCCCAAAACATATGCAAAAGTAGGAAGGAATCTGTTCATCTACTACACAACATCGCCTCCTTATCCCTTAGGGGTGGGCATTCGGTCATGATCGACAATTCGGTTTTCGTATTTCGGTCTATTTTGAGTTCGGTCATTGTTCGGTCATAAAAAAAATGAAGACCGAAATATACTTGCTTGTTTTACTACCCGACAAATCCGGGTACCCAATAATTCGGGTTCGGGTTCGGTCATGACCGAACATCATAGTCAATGTTGTCAACATAAATATTAGATATTATTTAGTAAGAAGTTAGCAACATTTTAGATGTATTTTTGATGTTTTTAATTGCATATATTATTATCAATTGGCGGGAATAAATGTTGAACAATCTAAACAAAAATATAACAATCCTAGAGAAGTTTGATCAACATTCAATAATATCACATCTCACGCACATCACATAATTGTAAAGATCGGGATAGCCTCACGTAAAATTCAGTCTATTAGGTTACTTGGAAGAAAGGACCGAATTGACCAAACTAAATTCGGTCTATAAAATTTTGAAACCAATTTCTTTATTGGTCATTTCGGTCTCAGTCTTTTCAGGTTCGGTCACGGTCTTTTCGGTTTCGGTCTTCGGTTCTTTTGTCCACCAATGTCTTTTTCTACCCAATTTCTTTATCGGTCATTTTGGTCTCGGTCTTTTCGGGTTCGGTCTCGCTCTTTTTAGTTTCGATCATCTGTTCTGATCAATGTCTTTTTTATGCGATTAATGTCTTTTTCTTATTATCCCGTGGCAACGGCACGGGCAAATGTCCTAGTCCTATTATACATGCCCTTAGCGAACTGCTGACGTATGCTATCAGGGAGTAGGGACCTATCTGGGAGTGTCTAATCTGCATATAATAGCTGATTTTCAATTCAGAACCTTCTAGATTTCCAATTTCTCATCGCGTAAGGGGTCCACGAATTTGGGACAAAGAGACTGAAAAACCTAAATGGTACCAAATTGAAAATCAGCTAGATGTAACAAAGGTGTTTATTTATGGAAGATGGTGAGCGTTCCACGGGAGATTAGATTACGGAAACCCCAGGCCCTCAGCCATACGATTGAATCGTCCTAGACCATCAGATCAGGTCCTCCGTCCCTCTCTTTCACGCTGTTGCTGCAAGGGAGCAACAATCCTTTCGAGTGTAGCAAAAAAACCCGATAGAAATAGTTTCCCGCGGCGGAGCACGCGCGACAGGGTAGGTGGCGCCCCCTGCAGCAGCCATTGCCGATGTCCATGGCGCACCTCCTTCGATTCGTGTTGTACCCACCTGATGGCCATCCGAACCACCTAGTTCCTCCTCCCATAGTTGCTTCGAGCTCTGGTTCAAATCCTGCTTCATGGAGACGACGTGCGCCCGATTCAGCGTTCCATGGGCGATTGAATATTCCTCATCAGGATCCCGAGATTGAACAACCAGATAAATGAAATATTTTCTTAACTGACAATACACTCTCATTAGTTTGGTTGAAACGTTTCCCGTTGCAACGAGCAGCTCTAACTTTAAGTCCCCCTTGTGTTAGTAATTAATTTGTTCAAGTTACATGAGAACAACGTGCCGTGAGCACCACGTTGAAACCATAAAACGATAAAAGAAGGGTACGGAGCCAATACACATGTATACTTGTCTCCTTGGGTATGCTTGGGTATACTTGTCTCCTTGAAATATTTTTGCCCCATTTAGCACATCGTTGCCCCCTCTAAAATGTTATCCTGGCTCCGCCCCTGGTATAAAAATGTTGGCTTATATATGCAAGTATAAATATGTTGACTTATATATACAAAGATCTGAGACATCGTAACATATTCAGGTAAAGAGTGAATCATACAATGTGATTCAAAGGAGAATTTAACATCAACGGTACTAGAGCATCCAAGCACACCCCTTGTTCTACCGGACATCGGCTTGTTAATATATTCAAGAGTACCTACAGGCTACATCAATAGAATTTGTTAACTGCATTTAGAAGAAGTACAAATACACTTGTATGAACAGATTACTATGATAAGCACCAACTCAAGACATTTTAAGGACGGGTACAACTCAAATATGGGAAACATCACCAATTGTAGTAATCTCACAAACTATGCATCTTCTTAATTCGCAGTCTTTCTAGCCTATAGCTAGGAGATACTTTCAGGCAGCAGTCCATCATTCATTCTGCAAGATTGTACAAATAATAATGGCAAGTACAAATATTTGTAGCCATGGAATGCATCAAACTCAACCCCTGGTAGAAAACCCGCGTCAAATAATATAATGTGGTAACTGTAGCATATACAGTTTGGGTGTTTTGTATAAACCTCTGATGCAATACCCCTATGTACCGCTGGCCCTAGAGGGAGCTGTGCGTTTACCCTCCAAACCCTATCTCTCTACTTGTTTTCTCAAGGTACCAAAGCTTACACGCTTGATACGTATTAAGCGCATCCTGCATTACGTCCATGCGACTATGTTCCATGGTTTACAGTTGAGACGTCCTACTATTGGCTCCGGCGAAATTTTCCAAGTCATAGAGGTAGTGCCATCGACCTGGGCGTGTCAGGTTGTGGATTGAATCGTCATGGCCACCGTTAATGCCTTCACAGGCAGGCCCAAACCAAGGGCAATCGGTTGGAGGCTTGGAGCAAGGAGGGCTCTTCAATTCTAGGGGGCTTAGTGCTCTTCAAAGATTTCAGGATTCATCAATCAAACACATCAATTAACAGTAAGTTTTCAAAAAAATTAATGCTCCACTTGCTTCGCTGTGGCTGTGTGTGTACCTTTTGATGTCGAGGCTATAAGTATCTCTCTTACACTTGTGTTTTTAAATACTTTTTCCTCGATGCTACACAAAATCTAAACTTGCGGATTTGCAGAGAAAAAAGTATTGTACTATCTTGACCCTTTGCTCAACCTACCAGGTCGGACAAATCCTCAGCAAATTTTGAAAAGATACGGACATGGCCCATTGGCCCGGCTGACTAGAGCAGATCGAATCCCAAATTCTGGTAGGGAGAAACGAAAGGGAGGAACCTGTGATGGCTTTGACGTTGCTTGTGAGATTCTCCACGTGGAAGATAGGCACTTCGTCGGTGATCCTGCCGCCGGCCGACGCCATATCCCCGCTGATCTGCTTGCTCGGTTGTGTCCACGAATCGAGCGGTCGCCGGAGGATGCAACGAAGGAGTGCGCGAGGTTGTGGCACCCTAACGGTTCAAACTACCAAAACAACCTCGAGTTTTTGGCATTTTGCTTTTCGTGAAGGATCTGATTTTGTCAATATACAAAAATTTATCATAACAAGGAAACTGTAAAGGTAGAATGCCTAGTTTCATGTTGTGTTTTCTGATTATCTCTATAGCTTGACAAGAGAATATTTTCTAGACCATGGTCGACAGGATTTATAGTCCACGTGATAGGGGTGAGAAACTTGTTGATCTGATTCAAAGAGATGAGAAATTACTTGATAAGGATTACGAGCCAATGTCAGCTCCTTTCATAAAATAAAAACCCAATGACCCAATGACCACAACGGATAAAACAAGACATCAGAGCTGACATTAGCCTCTCATAGCAGAAAGACAAAACATCACACACCAAACAAGAGATGTCATGTTCCGGTATGCAGTCTATAAACACCTGGACAACAAATTTGCTCTGGTGAAACAAGCACAGCAGCAACATTGAAACTGTACTACAACATCAGCAAACACATAATTACTTCTACATGTATCTTTCACGGTCAAGTAGCTTCTGCAGTACAGCCTAAAAAGCAAAAGAAAATGTAGAAACACCGTCATCCACAAACTATAACAACCATTAATCTCTTCATATTGAGGATAAAGAGAAGAGTGAATTCCACTTTTTACCCTGCAGTTGTGCATTTGTGACACATATTACCCCATTTAGTGGAACTTCTACCAAATTATCCCATTTCGAACACTTTAAACATGGTTTAGCCCCAATTTAGCATCTTGCTTGTTAATGTCAGATAGGATAGGCATGATACGTCGATGTGAAGCGACAAAATATGTAAATATCAGAGAGCTTAATGGACGATTATGTCCAAACTTTCTTAATCCATATGTTTCATTCATCACTATCATCTTGATATTTTCGTACCCCGAGTATCACCTAATACCTTGCCCAATGTACACACACAAAAGAACAAGGGTCCAAAGCTTTTAAAATGGGCAATCTACATAAATTTTTACACGGCGGGGTAATTAGTGTCACAAATGCACAACTGCAGGGTAAAAAGTGGAATTCACTCTAAAGAGAATAAAGGGTACCAGACAAAATACAGGAAAAGTGTTGCGGTCGAATCATGTGGACAGTGACTCACAGGGCATGTAGTGTTTAACTCGAGGGACTGTGCAAGCTCACGAGAAGATATCAGAAGTTTGACAGGCCGATATTCAAGAGCCACATTTCTCCCTTTGGAGTCTGCAAAGGTAATCAACTCGCGGTCCAAGAGATGTTCAAAAGCCTGCAGCAATAAAACATGTGAATTTTTTGGACAGTGAATACAGTTAAGTATGAATAATTCTTGATAATGCTCATACTTACCCTGAAGCAAACAGCGCTTGCATACTTGTCAGAAGTTTTGTAGGCATCCTGTATAGATCTGTATTCTGACAGAAAACCAGTTCATCAACCATCAGTATGTTTTTAGTCTAGGGCTGATTGTAAAGGGAGAAGAACAAATTATACCTTTCATTATAGAGTTGAAGTTGTACGAATTTTGCTCCTTATCTTCTAGTCTATTCATGCATACAAGTATGTACAGTTCCAAAATGGACAAATCTGCCATCAAAATGTAGTGAGGTGGACGTGATGCTATTGCAATGTGATATACTGAATACAAAATGACAAAAAATGAGAGCGAGCTCAGAGCGTCAACATGTTTGTTGATATTTCGTTTGCTGGGGTAGCAAGGGAAACATGGTTTCTCTGTTCATAGTTTGTTCTTAGCTTTCTAGCTGTTTGTTTCTCTTTGGAGCTAGCTTCTTTCCTGGTCTGTTTTGTTGTCAGTTGGACTTCTCGCCATCTTGACGCTCTTCTCTTAAAATGACATGCATTTAGATGTGTGTTCGAGAAAAAGTGTGCTGCTTGAATGATACTTAGTAAAGAGCTGCCTTTGGAGTTGTATTTATATAACTTTTATCATTAGGACTAGTGCTGGTCTAACTACAGAAAGCTAGGGCTAGGTAACAAAGCAGACCTTGCAAACTGTCCAGCTTGGGTTGCCTCTGCATGCAGGAAAGAGCATGTGTAAAGCATTCCATTGACAGAAGTCCAGATTCCATGTCCATATATGACACCACTCTGAAACTGAACAATTTCTCCACATTTAGCTAATAACCAAAATCTTGAAACTGGGAAGAGGAGGACCAAGGAAACTGCTGAAAAAACCTACAGAAATCTCAGGATGTTGCTGGTTGTTGCATCCGCATCCGTGAGAGAGCCGAGAATTCCTTTAAATTTCTTATTTCCGAAAATGCTCTATGCCATATAGGATAACAGAAGTTTAACACAATTTTTTTTGCCGTAAAGGAACAACAGAAATATGCCGTATGGCAACTTGGAATAATACCATTAGCATATACAGTTCTGTTCAGTTTAAGTAACAACTCCACAGACCCCATCATGTCTTGTTTAGTTCTTTACTTCTTTTAGCAAGGTCATATATCAAATATAGACTTTACTCTAAAGAGATCAGATTTTTTATTTCTAACATGATCATGTGATGTTACTAGTTCAGTATTACCAAGCAAGACAAGAACAAACTTTAAAAAGGTGACCAATAGGCCTTGCAAGCATATATGGTGAAAGGTTACAATGATAGAAAGGATACAGTAAGCCTTGAATTGTACTCCGTAACATAGTTTTTTGGTAAGCTCGAGTCTTTGTCTAGCATTAGCAGATGTTCCATTAACCTGTAGTCATCCAACTATTAAGAAGTAGTTTCAAGAAGAGAACTAGATGAAAAATTGATCTAATCGCTGGAGGAAGAGAAAAAAGTGGGAAGGCACAAGACATACCTCTGTATATCATCCAATGAAGAAGGAACAAATAGAAGCTTCCTGTGAGAGAAGCGGGACCGAACTCTGTGAAAATTGGGTTTGTGCCATTAAAAGATCCCCTCTTTAGGTTTATACCATCAAAATCTTTTTGTTTAGGTTTGTACCACCGAAAGGTTGCAATCCTTTTGATTCTTACCAACTCTGTGAAGTCTCCGTTAGTGATGACCATGGTACCCTTTCATCATGAAAACATCTGACAGCATCTCCCATGTATTCAACAAATGAACTGAAACATTTCAGCAGGATATATGAGAATATATCAATATATCATTTACAACAACAGCTAAACATGATATGATAGCACAATATAGGCCAACGTATCAGCATAAATATACCAGAACTAGGCTGTAATATAAATATACCAGATCAGTGAGTGCATATTCTTCAGAGTCAACAACCCAGCTAACAGTCCTTCCTTTATTGTGCATTTTCCTACCATCTACAACTGTGAAGTAGGCATTGACAAGAATCTCTAATTGACATGCTTTTTTTGGGTTCAATCCTACACTAGACAGAAACACATGGAACAAAGAAAAAAAATTAGGACCTCCTCACAACAAATCGTAGGTCCTGTGCTCATACACAAACACAAGAATTTATACAGGTCACAGAAAATTACCCAGGTTGAGCGAGGGTCCATCCCAGCTAGCAGCAAGAACACACAGGGGGCGGTCGGGGAGGCTGCTCGGGCTAGGGTTTCGGGCGGCCGGACGGGCGCCTTCGTTCCATGCCTCCGGGAGCGCAATTCGGTAGGGATGGAGGCGTGCCACCGAGGAGATCCTCCGCTGGGCCTGGGGATGCGATGGTCGCCGCCGGGGAAGGCTATGGGGTGGTCGGGGCTTCTCCTGGAGTAAATGATGCAGAACTACCGCATTACAGGTGATGATGTTTTGAAACTATCAGCACTAGATTTAGATGTGCGCCTTGACGCACGACCCATGAAGCTCGTGTATTAGTAGGAAAATAATAATAATTTTTGTATGCTTACAAAAACATAATGATGATCATTCTGTAATACACTTAATAATAAACCGAAAAACTCTACGATATTAAGATATTGATTGATCTTTTTTTCTGGTAGGACATTAACACGACTCACTGGATGTTGCTCATATTAAGACCGCTCTCCCTCCAGGTTCATACATAAGATTTATCAAAGAGGATTAATAATTAGCAATTGGTGCCAATTGCAGTTTAGTCCAAGTAAAATAGATCCTCCTTTTGTGATCTGCAAATCACAAGAACTGCAGTATGCCATATACACACAACTTCTGGTTCACCGTCCCTGGCAAAGAAAAAGCACACACATTTAATTTGGAATTACAAAATTACCTGTAAAACATAAATAAAAGAACAATATGACAGATGACAAAGAGAACAATATGCATTGGGCCGAGAATGATTCAGCTAAATACACTTGACACCACATGATATGGGATTTTTAAACTGCAAATAAGGCACCTTACTATAGGACACACCTCACGTAGTTAATATATTCAGTACATTAACTTTTATCGATACTCATACAAAAAGCCAATAGTCTGGGTGCACATTATAAACTTCAATTCGAAAGACATGTGCACAGTTTTGAACTAAATAGAATATATGATCTAACATAACTATTAAGATATTAACATAAATGGATGATTCTCCAAGATTTTTTTACGGAGAATGCGCACCAAAAGAGAAATAATGATATATCATCATCATCTTCATTTATTTGATCCTTTCAGGACAGCCATGTGGTTTCCTCACGCGTTCATCAATAGAAAGTACATTTTCTTAGGGCAGTATATCCAAAGAATAACCATGCTTAAAGAAGCAACATGAGATCATGTAGTTTTCAGTATGAAGGAAAACGTACACATAACTGGAACGATAAATCCAAAACCAAATTAAAAGGAAGCACCATTATCTCTAAAATGAATTAGTTCCGATGAGATGGGAACAAAGGATAAACAACCTTTACCTGAACAAAGATGATAAAATGAGAAAAGGAGGCATCTCCAAATTAAATTCATATGCGAACAATAATACAAAGATGAAGCAAAGGCAAGTTAGTCACCTCTAAAGAAGAAGTAGAGGAAAATCTACAACCTTTATGTTTGCCCATATGGCAATTATAATGCACAGCCCCCCTCCAACCTGCAGATTGTGGGTATCACAAAAGTTGTTAAGATACTCAATGCTTAGGGTATGTACAATGCTACACTCTTAGATAGGCGCTTGGACAACAAAAAAGTAATAATTATTGTAAAGCCTATGGATAAGAGTCTCTAACTACAACGTGCAGCGTGCTAAAACAATTTACTTAGCGCATGGACATGAACCCTGAGGCAGGTTCGCATGATTTGGATTAACTGGTCCATGAACCCTGAGTCGAACCAAGCAAAACAACCCAGGTGATGTATAATATATAGTGTGATTAAACAGAGATGATGGTGTAGTCAATGAGCCTGATCTGACAAAAATTCTTCTTCTGTGCAAGAATAAATGGGGGATTAGAGAAATCAAGCAGAAAGAGTTATTTTTTCAGGCTAAGAAGATAGACAGTACCGACAATTAGTCATACTTGACTTTCAGATATGCTTTCTATCTTTCTTATGTATACAAATTCTTCTAGGAGAAGAAGTACTTAACTTTGCATGAACCTACAAAGGCAAGAAACGTGACTTACCTCATTTAAAAATCCGGTAACCAGGGGAGAAGAGGTGTCGGAGGTAAGACAATGCGCCACTCGCCAACATCTTCCTTGACCTTGATGAGCCAGAGATGAATAATGCGCCACCATAAATCTCCGTGACTCATGTGTAGATGATAAAATGATAAGAAATATTTTTAGATTTTATAAAATCGTAGCAAACCACAATAAATTATAAATAAAAACAAACATTTATATATAACCGAGGAAAATATATTATAGCAACTAACATTTATTGATTCTACTGAGAGCGACAAAAGCAAGGAAGAACCCACAATCATTATCTATATAGGCACTGCAGCAGAAACGCGTAGAAGTAAGCTCTCAGGCAACAATCTTCAGTAAGACAACAGATGTAAAAGGACACATGCCCCTCGCGTTGCTGCAATTTGGACAAGCGACGCGAGAACACTCGTTGGGGTAGCACCCTCTTCGCTGATGGCTGCCTCCCTGCCACCATAAGCATCCATCCTACTTTTGGGTAAAGTGGTCAAGAATGGAAGGGAGATGAACACCAGAAATGCAGAACAATGAACTAACCTTCCTTTAACTTAGGGAATCTACGGAGCTTCTAACGCCTATTACTGATTTGCAAAAATAAGTATCCATTCATGTATCAGAATAAAGAAACATCTTTGCCTTCAGAAAAATCTTGCCCTTGTCTTCAATCTTGAGTCTCAATAGATTTCCTGTAAGCAAAATGCATGGAAACTGGTAATTACCCTCATGAACTTGTGCAAACTGCATAGAACTATTCATAAAAAAACGTCCTGAACAAGCAAGAAGTATGATTAGTTGATCACCATACTCATTTTAGGTAGGTGTGCCTACCAGGGTTCTGTGGATGCAAAGAATATCCTAATGCACTCATAATAAACCAAGATATGGTTAAAAGCCGAAATGTGTAATCAATATTATAAGCACACTAATGTTGAACCTTTCATACTTACAGATCAAGTATATTGTTAGAAGAAAATAAATTGTTGGTGCTGAAAGATAACACCAAACTGTAGTCTAGCATTATAAAAAATAATGGGAGCAATTTATCTACCGTCGGTGTTTGATCCCTTTTTTACAGATTCAGTTAAATGATTTAAACTATCCCTAAACGTATGCAGTGTAAAGAATCCCCAAATGTAGCATTGAGTTCCGAGTGAAATGAATGGTGTATATATAGTCTGGTATAGCAGATTTATCCTCCATACATCAAGAAGAAATAAAAGTACTCGGTGGCTCATCTAAATACTATCCAAATCAGTGGTCTTCATAGACAAACAATTTATACAATAGCACACCGTAGACCTAAGATAAGCGTGTTTAGCCAATGTTATTTCAGGACATGAAGTAAGGCATGTGCCTTCCATCTGGCAAGATTGATCTCACTTGTAAAGCATGTAACCAAGACCAGTAGTCTGTATTGTGACTGATGTACGGAAATTGCAACAGAGCAGAGGATAAAGAGAGAAAAAATTAGAGTGCATGTCAAAGCCTAAGCATCTTTTAAAAATTTGCAGCAATCTAGATGATAAAGAGAAAAGAATGGAGACATCATATTTAATTATCCAAGCATAAGAGTATGGAGTATAAAGTAAATCTTAACAGGAATAGTGAGTATACATGAATCATGATGAAGATAAGATCTTGGGTACATGCTTTACATGTGAGTTCAGCTACATCGATGACCTGTGATGTTCCATTTGCAGCTTAGTTAAACCCCTGGCAGAAGAGACATAGAGCACATCAGAAAGGCACATTCAGTAAAGGGGAAGGTAGCAACAGTGGAGAAAGGTAGATGGTGTCAGGATCGTGTCGGATAGTGTGAATACTGAGATAAACAGCCATATAGTAACCATGCTCCTATTTTCGATGTAGCAAGAAATAAAGTACTCAACTATGGCATGGAAATATCAGTAGAAAAAGTTAAAAAAAACACTAACTATACTGAAAATGGTCTTGGACTGAAGAACACACAAGGATCATTTTCCTTTTTTATTTTCTTAGAAGAAGAGTCTCTCATTTATTCATGTAGTAAAAGACACTGGCATTGGTGCTACTGCTACATGATATAATCTTACTTTGCTAAATGAGACCCACATTCACTTATGAATCAATCTAGTTATCTGAGAGGAAAAGGAGGACAAAGCAAATTAGTAAATCCGTTTCAAAAAGAATTGAATTAGTGGAAGCTTGTCAATACATTAATAAAAAAAATTACACGTGGTTGCAAGATTAGATTTATTTTGCATGGTAACTGAGCTGCAATCTATTTTGCAGCATCTATTTTATAATCTCTTACCCCCTTAAACTCAATCAGTAATTTAGGCCCCTCAATGTTGTGTTCAATGGATAAAAAACAGATCACAGAAACCATATCACACATTACTTGGCCCTATAAACTCAATCTAAATAACTCAGGAATGTTATACATGTACCTTACTCATGCAACAGATAAAGATCAGGATCTTGCAGTCAAGCTCGGCGACAGATCAACCTCATCGAGCAGCTTCTCCTCGAGACCACCTCCTCGCGCCTATGCTCATTGCCGTCGGTTAACAAACGAAGCTCCACAATTCAGGCCAGTGGTCGCTTGGCGTTGGTCCATGCACGCCTCTCCTCCTACTGTTTTTGTAACGCACATTTCAACCTAGATGAACACGAGTGCCAGAATTAAAAAAACAATTTTGCGCCGACATACTTTCCCACCTATGTATTGCTCAATGTTGTGTTCAATGGATAAAAAAACAGATCACAGAAACCATATCACACGTCGAGCTTCCTTCGGTAATGTTGCAAAGGAATGGAGATGGCCCTATACACTCAATCTAAATAACTCAGGAATGTTGTACAGGTACCTTACTCATGCAGAGATGAGGATCTTGCAATCAAGCTCGCGCGACAGACCAACCTCATCGAGCAGCTTCTCCTCGAGACCACCTCCTCGCGCCTATGCTCATTGCCGTCGGTTAACAGACGAAGCTCCACGATTCAGGCATGTGGTCGCTTGGCATTGGTCCATGCACGCCTCTCCTCCTACTGTTTTTGTAACGCACATACATCGGAAAAAAAGAGTTAGCTCCCAATTCTTGATGAGCGGATAGAAAAATTGCTTGATGTTGCTATTGTTCTGCAATACTTCTATGTTTTGAAGATGGAAAGCTTCCTCTCGGCTCTTCTTTTCTCCGAAGGAGCTGATGCAGCATACATGTATAATATCGTAAGACCATTGTCCGTCTTACTCAGATACAAGTGATTGGAGATGAGTAGGGGCATACCTTTTAGCTGCACATATTCTTCAGCCTGCTCGCTTGTGGTTCAGTTCAAGTCCTAAACACACCAAAACCTCGGCAAGGAAGGACATGCAAATAAAAACATTAACGTTAGTGGGGGATAAAAACTTGGAGCGATAGAGGAAAATAATTTTGATTCGGCAACGTGCAGAACCAAAACTGAAAAATTACATCAAGAAGAGACTCAAGTAATAGTTCATTTGTTGTAGCAGTGATAAATCAATATCGCTCTCTTCCATTTAAGATGATTTGAACTATCTTTGTGACAACGCCACCGAGCCTGCAAACAGCAATTATCAGAGTACAAAGTGGTGGTACATCCAAAATATAAAAAGAAAAGCTTATAAAATGTCAGGAGGTTGATTTTTATCCTATTCTTTAGTAAGGAATGATGATTAGATACTTAAATTATCTTCGAATACATATCTAATCATCGCCAACAGCAACATTGATGCTTACTTGCTTGGGGATGCTGAAGTATTGGTTTCTTCTCGTGAATCATTGCCAACTCATGTCAAGAGTGCAACAGCTGTTTAGTTAGTTCCCATATTCCAGAATATATGTACATGAGTTCCCAATTGGCACAAGTAGATGGAACAGATGGAAGTAAATACATTTTTAAAGTTCAAACACATCATCTACACTGCCTACATAATTCAAAGACTATATTCTGAGGTTCTCCATGGCATGAGAAGTACTCACCACTTCTCATGCCAAACAATATGAACTATAATGAGCAAGATGCAGATTTTAGTACAAGGATCCAGGTGAAGGTCCTGAGGAATAATCAGACTCAAGTAATAGTTCATTTGTTGTAGCAGTGATAAATCAATATCGCTCTCTTCCATTTAAGATGATTTGAACTATCTTTGTGACAATGCCACCGAGCCTGCAAACAGCAATTATCAGAGTACAAAGTGGTGGTACATCCAAAATATAAAAAGAAAAGCTTATAAAATGTCAGGAGGTTGATTTTTATCCTATTCTTTAGTAAGGAATGATGATTAGATACTTAAATTATCTTCGAATACATATCTAATCATCACCAACAGCAACATTGATGCTTACTTGCTTGGGGATGCTGAAGTATTGGTTTCTTCTCGTGAATCATTGCCAACTCCTGTCAAGAGTGCAACAGCTGTTTAGTTAGTTCCCATATTCCAGAATATATGTACATGAGTTCCCAATTGGCACAAGTAGATGGAACAGATGGAAGTAAATACATTTTTAAAAACCATCGTAGTAGTTCAAACACATCATCTACACTGCCTACATAATTCAAAGACTATATTCTGAGGTTCTCCATGGCATGAGAAGTACTCACCACTTCTCATGCCAAACAATATGAACTATAATGAGCAAGATGCAGATTTTAGTACAAGGATCCGGGTCCTGAGGAATAATTGAAACACCATCGTAAATAACACAATGATTCTTTGTTCTAAGATGAAAAACAACAGGGGGTTTTATATTCTGATAGGAAAACAACACAATGACAATAGAACCCTCTGGATCCAACAAGGAATTGAAGAAAATAGTCTTTACCCTCTGGATCCAACAAGGGATTGAACAGATCGGCTGGAAATCGTGGGGCGGGAGGAAGAACTGGCCTGGGGGAGGGTTGTAGTAGCGGAGGATCTCGAGTTGGTTGCCGTCGCGCGGGGAGCGGCCGTCGGCGGCCATGACTCTGTAGACGGGCTGGTTCTAGCGCGTCGACCGCGCCTCTTCATCCTGTTCGACCAGATAGAGCGGTGGTGGCTCGATGCGGCCGACGCTGCTTCCTACGCCGCTGCTCGCGCACCTCCGCGCCATTGCACCCGACTCGTGGCCGCCGCCCCGGCCACCGTCGCTTGTCGCGCGGCTCCGCACGCCCGCATCCGGCTCGTGGCCGTGGCCCTAACCACCGCCGCTGCTCGCGCGCCTTCGAGCGACTGCGTCGATGCGCGACCTCCCCGCTGGCCTCCTCATGGGTGGCGGGGGCGGGGCGCGAGGCGGGGCGGGGCAGGTGCGGGGTCGATGCGCGCCCTCCCCGCTGGCCTCCTCGTGGGTGGCGGTGGCGGGGCGCGAGGCGGGGCGGGGCAGGTGCGGGGCGGGGGCGCGATGCGGGGGCAGGGGCAGGGGCGTCGGCGACGGCTAGGGTTTTTTCACCCTGGGGCTCGCTTTTATAAGAGCCGCGGTGAAATACCAAAAATACCCCTGCGGGGTTGAGATCCACTGCCAGATGCCAACGCTTACCTACAGAGATCCCAGCCACGGTAGCTGACGTGCGGGTCCGGCAAAGGTGGGGCTCACATGCAACCAGACGCGGGTAACAATCGGCTGTTGCATGGGGTTAGCTAGTGAGGGGAGGGTCCAAAACGAACGGCTAAGATGCACAGATGGAGAGATCCGACGGCTCACGTGCTCGGATCGCTGTGAGGCCCCCTATGGGTGGCATCGTTTATACCTTTAGATTGGGCTTGGCGACACTTAACTACCAACTTTGAGGTCAGCTCGAGACGCGCGGCACTAATCGGTCGAGTTTAGCGGGTAAGCCATGTCCACGTCGGCAAAGTTGGACGGAGAAGGAGAGACGGCGTTAGGGCATCAGTGTCGGCAAATAAATAGCCGTTTAGGCCGATTTTCTTTGCCCCCAGCTCACTCTTTCCCCATCTCACTGTCCCCCTCCTCTGTTCACGCCGCCGCCAACGCCTGGAGCTTGCCGCCGCCGGTGGAGAGATGGTCTCGTGGGGTGATGGTGAAGAGTCATCAGACTACCAGAGCTCGGATTCCTCCGATGATGTGAGTTATCTCTCGGCATACCATCTCTTCTGGTCCGGGGAATGTGGGGAATCTGGGGATCTTGCACTGATTGAAATGAAAATGCAATGTTTAGGCAATGAATACCATATATGACTCGGAGTATTGTGGGTCAGATGATGGATTACCTGCTGCTCGCTGCAAATGTTGCAAAGTAGCTGGCAGATTTGTGGCTTTCGAGGGATGGCACACTGGCAGGAGGTTTCTTGGATGTGATATGGAGGTGTGTGTCTCTGTGCAGTAATCTAAATTGTGTAGGAGTAGATAATATGAAGTATCTGAGAAAATATACATTTTGATTGATTTCTGTAGGAAGGGCGTCTGAAAGTTCAGAGATGGTAAACCTAAAGGGGGGTGAATAGGTTTCTATAGATTTTAATTCTTTCTTTGCAATATTAGGCTTTGCAGAATATAAAGGTGAGCCTAATGGAAACTAGGTGAAACAACCTATATGAGGATACAACTAACTCGAGCACGAAGGATCTCACAGGCAATTAAATCACAAGTAAGGAGTTCGGTTAGAGATAACCGATAGCACGCGGAGACGAGGATGTATTCCCGTACTCCCTTCCTTTGCAAGAAGGTACGTCACGTTTGGAGGGGTGGAGGTCACACGAAGGATTCCCCACGCCACGAAGGCTCACCCTATTCTCTGGAGCCTATCCCACGAAGGAATAGCTCACTCACTTGTGGTAGACTTTGAGGTAGCCTCCAAACCTTCACAATCTTGTCGGAGCAAATCCACGACTCGTGATGCTTCCGGATCACTCTTGCCCACCTAGGGTTTCCAAGGAACCCTACAGAGCAAGCTTCTTGATGAATACAAGGGGGAATGAGATTTGGCTTGGTAGAACAGTAGATCGGGTCCTCCTCTATCGTTTCCCCGAAGGGATTTGAGTTTGGGTGGAGGAGGAGGGAGATCTGAGGCTTTTGGTGTTTCTAGCAATGGAGTATGAGAGAGAGAGAGAGAGCTCAAGAACAGATTGTAGTGTAGTGCCTAACTTTTCAGAGGCAGGAGAAGGGCTATTTATAGTGTCACTTGAAATATGCCCGTTGCTCACTTGACACATCAGCTTTTTCCCGAGGTTCCCGGTCAACCGGACCACAGACCGGAGAGCCCGGCGCAGGGGCCGGTCGGACCGGACCAGGGACCAGACCAGCCGGTCCAAACCGGGCGGCAGGCCAGACCACGACCGGACCCTCGAAATGTCCCGCAGTACTCCATCCGGTTGCGAGCCACGTAGAGCCCGGTCGGCGCCGGGCGCCGGTCCGAGCCGGTCGACCGGCCAGGGACCGGACCCGCCGGTCCAAACCGGCGGCGTGACCGGACCCCGACCGGGGGCACTTCGTGTCTTCCAAGAGGTCGCTCGGTTGGCATCGGCGCGAGAGCCGGTCGGCGCCGGAGCGCCCGGCCGTGCGCCGGTCGACCGGGCGGCAGGCCGGAGCCAGCCGGCGCACGGTCCGGTCCGACCGGGTCTCTGACCGGATTCCTGCTGTAGACCCCTTTTTGATTGTTGTCGAAGTGGGGGGGTCTCCTTTAGCCTTCTTGTTCCTTTGGTACATCATTTATGCCTCTTTGGCTAATACCTGAGATTATCCTTACAAACATGTATTAGGCCAAATACTCTAGCACGGTGTCATTGTTACCAAAATAATGGATAAGGGTAAAATACCCTTACAATCTCCCCTTTTTGGTATACGATGACAAACCGAGCTAGAGTCACATATAGATATTATGATAAGCTCTAAACCTTGATTCCATATAAGATATTACGACAGCTCCCCCATAATGTGTGCACTTGGAGAATTTGCGTTTGAATACAAAGTGCACCATTTGTGGAATATGAGAAGCTCCCCCAATATCTTTAGGAAACAAGCATGGTATGGACAAGTATATCAAGATATATAAGCATAAAGCATGATCATCCTAATAGAGTGATTAAGCATACAAATAGTCGTCCATACACGAATTATTCAAAGTAGCAAATGGTTCTTGAGAAAGCAAAGCAAATAAGCACAAGCCATATAAGAATCAAATAAAGCAACACCCATGGCTTGTGACAACCAAAGAACCCCGTGGTCCTAGACTCTACTCTCTTCTCCCCTTTGGCATCGGAACACCAAAAAGGCGAAGAAAAGAGGTTAGATGCTAGCGCTCCCATCAGTAGGACTCATGCCCGGTGGAATATGAGCCCTCGCCATCATCATTCTCATCCTCAAGCACCTTCATCCTCTTCATCATCATCATCGACAGCAGGGGCACTAGCAAGTCCTAGGAGGAAGGCCACCATGAGCATACATGGAGAGGTCGAAGTTCCGGAACATCTCATCGGCAATGGGAGGTATCTCCCAAGCTGGTGCAACCACGAGCTCCATCTCCGGTCCAGGAAGGAGGAACAGGGACATTCCTTCCAGCCATGAACTCATTCCGTCGCCTCCGTGTCTCCCGGTTCAAAGCAAGACTTTGATGTGCAACATCATTGGTGTTCTTGCACATTTGCCACAAGCTGGTCAAGAAGCGAGCGGCACCGCGCTTGGGGCGCCGAGAGTAGCCGGAGCTAGCTGCATGATCATGTCGTTCCTTGGAACGGCGCTCAGAGGGCATCATGGCAGGGACGTCCGGACGAGTGTCCTGAATGGGGAACTTGAATGGTTCCATTGTGATCCTTTGATCGAGTGTGTTGTTGGGAGGAGGTAATATGTGGTTGATGAGCCGCTGAACGTACTGGGCATAGTTGGGAGTCATGCGGCCCAGAACAGAACGCTTCAGTTCACAGTGAATGAGATCACAGCCATCAATTTTCCTTATGTTGTCAGGATGGCAATAGTACGTCAGATTCAGGTGGTAGTTCCTGACTTCACTGGAGTCGCCTGACTTGCTGATGAGACTCTCACGGAACATCTTGGCAAGGACAAGATAAGAGTAGTACATCCCAGAGATAGTGGGAGGCCCAGTTGTAGGGTTCGGGGGATAGCAAAAGGAGATGGCACCTTTAACGAGCTTAGGCCGAGAATGAATCTTGAACCCTTGAGCACGGCCACCACCAAAACCCATGGCTTCACAGAACTGAGTGTAGGTGCATGAGTACTTCTCCTTGCCAGTCATCCAAGTCATAGTGCGATCCTCATCATCATGGAAGAATACGGTGCAATGGAATTGTCGGACTAGAAGAGGACAATAGGTGCCTTCACTACAAGAAAAGTTCTGATAGACAACGTCTCAAAATCGTCCGCTAAGAGGTATTTTTCGTCGCCTATGGGCCTAACCTGACGATATGGGTTTTGTTGTGGAAACTGCGTCAGGCAAAGTCCTACGACGATTTTTTCGGTCCGTCGCGCTTGGGCGCCCTTCCGCCACGGAAAATCGGACCGTTGCCCAAGTGTTTCCGGGAGCCCGTTGACTGCTGACGTCATGCAAACTGACACGTGGCAGACGCCGTTAATTGGCAGTTAACGACGTTAACCGGCTGAAACCCCGTGGTAGATGGTAGGCCCACACGAGGCCTGCCACGTCTTAAGCGAGCCGGCCCATTAAGTTTGCGGGCCGGGCCGACCGACTTAGTTTGACCGGTCAACTATATAGCCGTGGCCGGTCCATTAGTTACGTGGGCCGGGCCTAACCTCTAAGGTTGATCTGGTCAAAACTTTAATGGGCCGGCCCACTAAGCATGTGGGCCGGCCGAATGCACTCGTTTGACCGGTCAACGAGCAAAAGGGCCGGCCCACAAGACATGTGGGACCCACTTTCCCGTTATCGGGCCGGCCCATTTACAAAGTGGGGTCCACGTTAAAGCTAACCGGGCCGGCCCAAGAAGTTAGTGGGCCTGCCCAATTAGCATGTGGGTCCCACTTTCCTGCTATCGGGCCGGCCCATTTAGTACGTGGGGTCCACATTAGATCAAATGGGCCGGCCCAACAAGCCGGTGGGCGTCGGCCAAAAGCACCAGGTGGGTCCCACTTTCCCGTTAAAGGGCCGGCCCATTTAGTATGTGGGGTCCACCATATAGCAAGTGGGCCGGCCCAACAAGATAGTGGGTCGGGCCATAAACACAGTGGGTCCCACTTTCCGCTAAAGGGCTCGGCCCATTTAGTATGTGGGGTCCACCATATAGCAGTGGGCCGCCCAACACGCTAGTGGGCGGGCCAAAAACACCGGTAGGTCCCACTTTCGTCTTAAAGGGCCGGCCCATTTAGTATGTGGGGTCCACTATATAGCAAGTGGGCGGCCCAACAAGATAGTGGGCCGGCCAAAAACACTCGGTGGGTCCCACTTTCGTCTTAAAGGGCCGGCCCATTTAGTATGTGGGGTCCACCACAAAAGCAATTGGGCTGGCCCAACTAGGTAGTGGGCCGGCCCGGTAGTGGGCGGGGTCCACCTTAAAGCAAGTGGGCTGGCCCAATTAGAGTGTGGGGTCCACGAGTAAATCAAATGGGCTGGCCCAATAAGTAAGTGGGCCGGCCCGTTTAGTTGTCGTTTATATGCCGGCGTAAAAGGCGCTTTAGGATTTTGCGTCGGCACGTATGTGATTTCGCTTAATTGGGCCGTTTAAGGGATAGGAATTCGTGATTTAGATATCGAGAAAATTTACGCAAAGCATTGATTTGCGTCGGATAGCCTCACTTACCACAAGCACCAAAGAAAAAATGCGTGAAAGAACTATAAAAACTAACTAAATATTACATCAACTCGCAAGGCTTTGAAAAAATATTACGAGAACCCGGAGAAATTGAATGGTAATTAAACCTAGCAATACAATGAAGCGATCCGGCAATCTTTTAAGTTGTCCATGCAGCACCTATATCTGAAACAAAGACATTACAAGTTAAGACAGCAACAATGGAAACGCAAAGACACTGCAATATTGTTTGCCAAAGAATTTGGAACTCATCATTTCATCGTTATAACAAGATCATTGTAATGCGCACAATAAGCAAACAAAGAGTGCATGCCGCATACCAATAGCCAATATAACAGAGCATGTTAGAATGAAACAGCAGACTTACTACTGTCTAGTCCCATGCAAACCAACATGTTCAGGGAGTACAAATTGGCATGAACAACATAGTAGCAGGCCATAAATTTTGTAACAACGACTGAGCAAGATGAAGTTATGATGGCTACATCTACAGAGCAGGGAATGTAAACCAAAAATAGAAGTTACGATGGCAAAAGCTAAAGAGGAGGGAATGTGAACCAACATGTGCCAAGTGCAATTACTTAATTTTGGCCGTGAACTAAATAATACTCCTGAACTTATAGTGAAGGGGATGCAAATCAAGATGTTTCGGGATATAAACTTGTAATGAGCAACACATAGAGGATAGTTAATGCCTGGAGCTTAGAATGGACCAGTATACGTAATATAGTGGGATCACTCCGTGAACTTGTATAAGAGGGAATACAAACCAATATGTTCAGACTTTCCATATGTGAGCGTCATGCCAAGTCGAGAAACAAGTCAATAATGCAGCTTTTGAAGAACAAGATGGCACGCAAAATTATTATCTAGTAGTATGACAAGTTTATTTGTACTACAGAGCTAGATAGCGTAGTGATAGCATGCCAAACTAAGTCCTTACTTTGTTAGCTTACAATGAACTAGATACAAAACAATGGCATCACCCGTAGTACAAGGAATGCAAGCCAACATGTTCATGGAGTAAAAAATTGGCACAAACAACATAGTAGCAGGCCATAATTTTTGTAACAACGACCGAGCAAGATAAAGTTATGATGGCTAGATCTACAGAGCGGGGAATGTAAACCAAATATAGAAGTTACGATGCCAAAAGCTATAGAGCAGTGGAATGCGAACCAACATGTGCAATTACTTAAAATTGGCCATGAACTAAATAATAGCAGGATGTTACTATAATACCTATAATTTTTGTAACAACGACCGAGCAAGATAGAAGTTATGATGGCTACATCTACAGAGCAGGGAATGCAAACCAAAATGTTCAATCGCTTAAAGTTAGCAATGAAGTAGAAAATAGCAACGTGTTACGGTCATAGCTAGGAATGAACTAAAAGAGCTTCGTGACAAACAAGCATCCGAACCCATAACATGGCGCTAAAACAAGGGACTTACATTAGGAGAAGCACTCTGTGGGAGTCACAGCAGATCTTCCTGGGGTTGATAGATCCAGTGATGAAGTACGCTACATGTGCTACTTGGGGTTGGAGAGACGGCCATTACACTTCATGATTACTCATCTCATCTGCAAAAACGTAACGGCGTGTCGTTAGCACAAACAGGTTCCCCCAAGATTAAACAAGAACTTGCAGGCAAGCAATAGAAAAGCGACAAGTAGAAGAGTTTAGATCATGCACGGCGCCGGTGAAGCAGATCCGGTTCGTGCACAGCGATGTCGGTGAGCAAGATCCGATGCGGTGGACGACGGATCCGGCGAAGCGGCTCCAGTGGGGTGGACGATACCGCAGCTGAAGCGATTGCGGTAGACTGCTAGATGAGCATATGGTTTCGAGGTTCAGCGGGGATGATCCGATCCGGTTAATGACGACGTCGATGAAGCGGCTCCGGCAGGCAGCCGGATGACGAGGATCGCGAGGGCTCGGGTAGGCCGAGGAAGTCCGGCGGGGATGTTCCGGTGCGGTGGTCGTGGAGGTGGGAGAGAGGGACTTGGGAAGTTCCGGTGGGTGGTCTGAGGGAAATGAATTTTTTTTGGGAGGGTTTCCGGGCTAGGGAGGTGGTGATCCAAAAAATGACGGCGAACCCCCCCACCAACCGACTTTGTCTGTCATCTCCACAGGGGTAGAATGGGAATTTGGAAGTGTGTGAAATTTTTATATTTTGTAGGCGGGAAGTTTTGCCGCTATGAGATTTTGAATTTCGCTAAGGTCCAAGTATAATGATAAAAAATTGTGAGACCGTACTAGTACCTATGTTCAAGGCCGAGTGCAAAATCAAATCATCGTCACCTTGAATATTGGTCACTACCATGGTCATGATCTATCTCTGAAATTAGCGTATCCGCTATATCTTGCAAAGTATAATGATAAAAAAATTGTGAGACCGTACTAGTACTTCTATTCTAGGCCGAGTGCAACATCAAATCATCATCACGTTGAAAATTTGTTACCATGATCATGATCTATCTTCGAAATAGGCGCATCCGCTATATCTTTCAAAGTATAATGATAATAAAAATTGTGAGACCATACTAGTACTTCGTTCAAGTTCGAGTGCAACATCAAATCATCATCACGTTGAAAATTTGTTACCATGATCATGATCTACCTCTGAAAATGGGCGCATCCGCTAAAACTTGCAAAGTATAATGATACAAAATTGTGAGACCGTACTAGTACTTATGTTCAAGGTCGAGTGCAACATCAAATCATCATTACATTGAAAAGTGTGTTACCATGATCACGATCTATCTCTGAATTTGGCGCATCCGCTAAATCTCGCAAAGTATAATGATAAAAAAATTGTGAGACTGTACTAGTACTTCGGTTCAAGTTCGAGTGCAACATCAAATCATCATCACGTTGAAAATTTGTTACCATGATCATGATCTATCTCTCGAATTTGGCGCATCTGCTAAATCTTGCAAAGTATAATGATAAAGAAGTTGTAAGACGGTAGTAGTACTTCTGTTCAAGGTCGAGTGCAACATCAAATCATCATCACGTTGAAAATTTGTTACCATGATCCTCTCGAAAATGGGCGCATCCGCTAAAACTTGCAAAGTATAATGATACAAAATTGTGAGACCGTACTAGTACTTATATTCAAGGTCTAGTGCAACATCAAATCATCATTACATTGAAAATTGTGTTACCATGATCATGATCTATCTCTGAATTTGGCGCATCCGCTAAATCTCGCAAAGTATAATGATAAAAAAATTGTGAGACCGTACTAGTACTTATGTTCAAGGTCGAGTGAAGGATCAAATCATCATCATGTTGAAATTTGTTACAACGATCATGACATATCTCTAAAATTGGCGCATCCGCTAAATCTTGCACGTGGCGCATCTCGGTGCGGAGCAACAAGCCGGTGCTATCAAGGTTGAGGCGTCGGTAGCGTCATCGGGCTCTCCTCTTTTGATAGATCTTCTACATGGCGTGGCGCACCGCCCACCGAGAAGCAGTCACATGTGAGATCGAGGTGGAGACGTCGCCGGCATCCTCGAGGCGCGACCGCCCTTCTACGAGCCAAAGTCGACTCAAGGTATGAATCCATGCGCTGTCGCGTCCCTTCTGCATATGAAGTGGGATGCCTTAGATTTATTGTTCTTCTCTTACGATTATTTCTAGCCGGACATGTGTGCTCTTTCTCTGAATATATTGCTTGAAAAGCTAACCAAGTTACTTAAATTCACTTCGTTCTTAATCTTGCGTGCTAATTTTGTTATTTTTGCTGACATTGGTGCGCGCAAGGAAATTTATTTCTGGGTGTGCTTGAGTCTGTTAGGCCTAAGTCGAAATCCTCGCCTAAACAAAGACTCAGCTTAACACATAAAAAGGTGTTCAATCTCGCCCACAATGTCCTCTTCTTTCCTCTTCCTTTATTGGAACTTGTTTTGCAGACAAGGAAAGTGGCACGTGTAATGTGAGTAAAACCCTCTTAGCCAAAATCAGCTACGAGCAAGATTTTATGTATTGTAGATTCCCCAATTGACTCTCATCCCCAATGTAGTATTTTTTATGTCAGTATAGACTTCTTTACTGGATGTATACTATCGTACATGGCATGCATTTGCCTAATGAGGAGCATTGTATTGCCATTCTAGCCAACCTGATCGGTCTGTCAAGCTTCATGCACGAGATGCCATGTTTAATTTACTCCCTCGCTCCGATCCATTTCTTCGTGTAAAATGAATGTGAATCGGAGGGAGTACTCTTCTTAGATAGTACTATACCAGTTCAAAAAAAAGTATTGTACTACTACATCACAAATGCATCAAAAGAGTACTACATCACAAGACCACCACGGTTGTACTAGTAGAGTTTAATGCTTAACTTCCAAAGGGAATAAGATTACACATATGAACTTTAAACAGTAGCTGTCCGATGTCTGCTTGTTTGGGAGCACAACATAAATAATACTACCCCCGTCCATACATAAGTGACTAAAATTTGTCTGAAGATGGTTTCATCTATATATGTTTTTAGTGTGTAGATACATCCGTATCTTGAAGGAAAAAGGTGAGCCGCTAACTTTTTGAATAGAGTGAGTAATACAATTCGGATAAATAATGGTGTAGTAAAACAAATACTCCTGCCCATCATAAAACAAAACACGGATCGACTCAAATATATGTACGAGATCACAAAAAAGGTTTCATCGTGAACCCGAACATATACATGCGGAGATGATCGTTTGATCACATAAAACAAAGGTTTCGTGGCATATTTATGCCCCCAAAACAAGCGAGACGTAGGACAGCGCCAACGTACTAGCGGCTAGCACTATGGAGCTGCGGTACAAACAAATGGTGCAGCGACATTTCCACCGAACGAAAACTAAAAGACATCGGACCAAACAAAAGCTGGGCTATCACTTCTTGCCCAAACAAGCCTTGCTCCTTCATATGCGACTTCCTTTTCTCTTATGGATGTTGAACTTTGAATTAGATGGGTTCTCGACAGTCGCGTTCTTTTTCGTGTCCTTGATGTTGCACTTCTGGATCGAGGTCGGTTACTTGTCGGAAATGAACAAATTGATCAGCAAAAGTCATATGTAAATAAATGCAAAGGTTACATATGAATGACTAACCCGATCTAACTGAGTAGGGATGTAAAGTGCACCAACGTCTAGCAGAATTGTACTTTCTCCACCGCCGATTGCTCATATCTAATTGGAATACTCCCTCCTTTGCCCGTACAACCAGCTCATTTTTGTCCTCAAATACGCGAGTAACCTTACTTGCATGTTTCCAATTGTATGGAAATGATGTGTCAAGGCCAAAAAAAGTATCCAATTCAAAATTTATATGACATGTCCATGACTCGTGATCGCCTCGTTGATGATCTTGTACTCGGCCCATGTTTGTAGGGTGAAGTCTCTTATAACAGACAAGGGCAACATCTCCATTATGTCCCTTGAAGATGTGAATGTTAAGCATGAATATATCATGCGTCTCATGAGGAGCACCGAATATATTTCAGAGCCTTCTTTGCATGGTCAAGCTCAATGATATATCTAGACTTCGTTGGCCAGTACAAAATACCCCCTATGAGAGTTGCCGGTCTACGGTCAATCTATGAAAGCATCGGAGTTGATCGAGCTAGAAACTCCCATTCTTTTGAATCTGGTGAGTAGATATGAGCATGTGCATCGTAACGTTTAGTTGTTATCCAAACAACCGAGAAATTTCCACAATGTGTAAACGGTTCAGAGTTGTTTCTCGAACAGAGAATTGAGCCGCTGCTTTCAATTGTGTGATTGCGCCACAATGGTGGTTCTGGTATCGCTGTGAGAACTTGCCTAATTGGATCCCGGATCGATATATACCCGGAGTAGCACCATACCATCGCGGCATCCCGGGACATAGATTTTGGGACCGTTCACTTGGGACGGGATTGCCGGCATCTTCAAGATGGCCGGGTGAAGATCATGCTCTGTGATGAATCGATTGTCCTCGGAGTTGTTGGGGAAAAACCCTAGCAACGGGTTTCCTCCGTTGTGTGACACGATTAGCTTTACGAAATAATTGCTTCCCATACATTGCCTCCATGCTTTCTTGGTGCTCGATGCAGCTAGTAAGCGAGGTTGGATGGGGAGGAAGCTCGACAAGAATCCGAGAGACTACATCTCCGGGCGGATCGTTGATTGTTGTGGGTGTCCTTCGACTGAAGCTGGTAGGATTATGCAAATCGCACGATGCATCGTCAAAATTATGTAAACAGCACACTTGCATCATCTATTTTTTTAAACAAAATGCAACATCTAATTTGACTAAGCAAGCAAAATGCATCATCTAATTCATCATCAAAGTTTCCTAAACCGCACGGTGCATCGAGCAAAATCAAAATAGTGTAAACGAGCATAATGCACCAAGCAAAATCAAAATAATGTAAACGGGACAATGCATCAACAAAATCAAAATAATGTGAACGAGCACAATGCATCAGCAAATCAAAATATTGTAAACGAGGACAATGCAATTGTAATCCGGTTGCATAATCAATGAAGCCCTTAATTTGCAAAAAAAAAAACACCACAAAAATAGGACGGACCAACGGAAGGCAATCTCGCATATACGATAATAATTGCTAACGTGTCAACACGATTGGAGGAAAAAGAGACCTCTACGGGACCCAAAACGCTGTGGTAACATCAGATGGGGTTAGCTTTGATATAGGTAATAAAATGTAAACAGCACAATACATCATCTAAGTTGACAGCAAAATTCTTCATCGAAATTTTCCACACTGTTCAACGAATCAGAAAAATTACCTAAAAGGCTAAAAGAGCAAAATGCATCATCAGAGTAAAATATATGTAAACAGTACAATGCATCATCCAACTTTTGGCTAAACAGCAGAGAGCATTAGCTAGGTTGACAAAAAAAAAACAAAAAAAACCATGAAAAATTCCTGAAGAGGTGAGGGCATCAGAAAAATTACTACCTAAAAAGCATAATGAATCACCCAAATTACAAAAGAAGCAGAATGCATCATCAAAAATACAAAAACATCTCAATGCATCATCACGTCTGGTTTGGGCAAAAAACCCAATCCACCGGATCTAACCTCATTGCAGTTGGGGAAGGTAGAACTTACAAAGGGGTTGACGAGTCACGATCATATGCAACAAGCGCCGCCTTAGATGAAGTCACCATCCAAGCTCTCGACGCGTTCAAAGCAGCCAGCTTCGAAGCCTCCGACGGTTCTCCCGGCTGCGCCGCCAAAACTCTCGAAGCACGCGCCAAGACTTTCCAACAAAATGCAGCTTCGATACGAGCATTTGCCAGCGCCCGGGCCCGTCCTAGCCACCGCCTTCGCCTTTGCCTCCGCATCCGCATCCGCATCCGCTTTACATGTCTCCGCTGATGCATGCAGAGCATCCGTCTCCGCTTTCCATGTATCCGCCGACGCAGTGTAGGCATCGAGCGACGCCGTTTTCATTTCCTAGAAAACCCAGTAAGTTACTCACATTGCAATCCCCAAATTAAGGTTATATCGAACACAATGACCGATGAACCTCTGTACTCGCCGGAGGTTGGAGATGTACATACCTGCGAAGAACGGTCCGGTGGTGCTTGACGGTGGTGCATCGGGGACGGGGGAGAACTCGGCGGGGAGAATGGTGGCGCGGCCCAAGACGGCGGCGCGGAGAGGGGCGACGGTGCGGTCATCGAACCTCGGCAGACAGTATTTTGTATATATATATGAGAAGAAGAATAAAGTCCGGTCGAATGAGGCAGCTCGACCGGCGAGTACAACCGAAGGCTACTAGTGCTACCTTGGAGTATTGTAGTAATATAACATAATAAAAATAATGGCCTTGTTTAAACCACTCTTGTCAGTGTGGCATCGCGTCCAAATTTAATGCATTCTGTGGAAATCGGAATAATGCTGTAAAAACTCTCATACTAGTGTGGTATATAGCATGCACCGACACTTTTCAACAAAATATCGTCTCCATTTCATAGGAGACTCGCTTGCACACTAGGATACGATGCCGACATGACGAAGGGCGCGAAGTATTTTGGAGTATTTCATTCGAGCGAGATCGGGGCGACGGTGCGTCTTTGGAGGGAATACCGTGTGGTGTGTCTTTGGAGGGAATACCGTACGTACTTAGGAGTATTTCATTCGAGCAGATTGCTTGCACACTGGGATACGATGCTGACATGACGAAGGGCGCAGAAGTTTGCGAAAATGGTTGTACTACCATCCGACCATTAGTATAATCATTGCGCGATAGCTTACACGAGAAGGAAAAGAGCCGAACAGCTGTGGATAATAAAAGCATTTGGCTCTTCGAGGATCCTTCTTCTACTGCCTTCTCAAAGGAGTACTACTATTGTAATCTTTTTGATATGGGGTTGCCCGATCTTCTCAGTAAGCGACGGGTGGTGATGAACACGTGATGGTAGCAGCGGATGAAATCGATGATGATGAGGAGGATAACTTGTATGACGCCGACGAAGTCTCTCGATTGATTCCTGATGCCAATGCAACAACTCTCAACCCTGCAAGATATTCGCAACTCCACACACTTGCGCACGTAGCCGCCGACCACGAAGCGGTAAATTGCAATCTTCTAATCCCCAATGGAACAACGAGATCACACAAACTTTCAGTAGCATAAAACTCCAGATCGCAACGAATTGGAGAGTTGGGGAACAATAGTTTTGCTTAGCAAACAACTATGAACTAGGGTTTATCTTAAACGTGGTCTAAAGCAGCTAGAGGGTCGTCCAAGGCACTTATATAGGCGTCCGGGACGAGTTCTGGTCGAAAAATACAAGTAAAACCGACCCAGAATAGATGCGGTCGAGACGGACTCGGACCGGTCCGGTCGCGGGATCCGGTCGACCGGGCTGTGGACCGGACGGGCCGGTCTGTGGTCCGGTCAACCGGTCGGAAACCGGGAAACTGCGAAGTTTCCGGTTTCGCCCCGGTACGATAAATTTCCTCCGGTTGGCGGCCGGTTGTCGACCGGTCGACCGGGCCAGGGACCGGGCTGCCCGGTCTGGAGGCCGGTCTGACCGGGTTCTGGACCGGCCTGGACTTCTTCTTCTCCTCTCGCGCATGCCTCCCGCTCCTCCCTCGCGCGTCCATGAGATATCTTCATGTCCGGCTCCATGTCCAGCTTCACGGCCCTCTTGACGTCCGTCTTCATGTCCAGCTGCTCCTCTCCTCGTGCGATGCTTGTCTCCTCTTGATACTCGATGATACATAAGTAATAGGACTTAGGCGAGTATAAAGTTCTCATTAATCAAAGTATCGTTTAGGAACAAGTTCACTCGTTGTTTAAGTAGCTTCGCACGAGCTCTTGTAATTGGTCCAATCCGAACTTCATTGGACTTGAGCTTCACAGACGAAGTTCATCTTCATTTGCTAATGACGGAGGTAGTAGTGAGGTAGGGATGTCCTCATCATCTCCCCCCTTCAAAAGGCGTCGAACCCGACGCTCCAAGGTATTCTCCGTCATATGGTGTCAAATCAGCAACATTGAAAGAATTACTGACACCAAACTCATCAACCGGAAGATCTATCGAGTATGCATTATCATTGATCTTGGCAAGCACTTTGTAAGGACCAGCACCACGAGGCTTCAACTTAGACTTCCGCAGCTTTGGGAACCTATCCTTGCGAAAATGTACCCAGACCATATCACCGGGCTTGAACAACATCTCTTTGCGCTTCTTGTTCATCCTTGCAGCATTGCTCTTGCCTTTCTTCTCGATCAACTCTTTAGTCTTCACATGGATCTTACGCACAAAATCTGCCCTCTTGGATGCCTCCATATTAACTCTCTCATGTATGGGCAAAGGCAACAAGTCAAGTGGAGTAATGGGTTTGAAACCATACACCACCTCAAAAGGACACAGCTCCGTGGTAGAATGTACCGCCCTGTTGTAAGCAAACTCCACATGCGGCAAACACTCTTCCCACTCCTTCGAGGTTCTTCTTGATCATGGATCTCAATAGTTGTGACAAGGTTCGATTCACCACCTCGGTTTGACCATCGGTTTGGGGATGACAAGTAGTACTCGAATAGTAGCTTTGTCCCCGACTTTCCCCAAAGTGTCTTCCGAAGTAGCTCATGAACTTCACATCACGATCGAAACAATAGTCTTCGGGACTCCATGTAGTCGAACGATCTCCCCGAAAAACAGGTTAGCAATATGCGACGCATCGTCGCTTTTGTGGCAAGCAATAAAGTGTGACATTTTAGAAAATCTGTCCACTACCACAAATATAGAATCATGGCCTCTCTTAGTACGCGGCAAACCCAACACAAAATCCATACTTATATCCTCCCAAGGTGTAGTAGGTGCCGGTAACGGAGTATACAAACCGTGAGGCTTCAGCTTGGACTTGGACTTGTTGCAAGTAATGCACCTCTTCACATACCTGTCCACGTCCCGCCTCATCTTTGGCCAGTAAAAGTGATCAGCGAGCATGAGTAGCGTCTTCTCACGCCCAAAGTGACCCATCAAACCTCCGACGCATGAGATTCCTGCAATAAGAGCAAACGCACGGACGATTCCGGAACACATAGTTTGTTAGCTCTAAACAAAAACCCATCGTGTATGTGATATTTTTCCCATGCTTTACCCATAACACACAAGCGATACGGTTCAAGCAAAATCATGATCGATCGCATATAAATCACATAACACCTCTAATCCAGGAATTTTAACATCAAGATGGGTTAATAGCATAGTCTTCCTAGATAGAGCATCAGCAACAATATTATCTTTTCCCTTCTTATGCTTAATAATGTACGGAAAAGACTCAATAAACTCAACCCACTTAGCAAGACGCCTATGCAAAGTAGATTGGGCTTTCGAGATATTTCAAAGCTTCATGATCGGAATGTATGATAAATTCTTTTGGCCACAAGTAATGTTGCCAAACCTCAAGAACTCTAATTAAAGCATACAATTCTTTATCATATATAGGATAGTTCAACTTAGCACCAGATAATTTCTCGAGAAAAATATGCAATTGGGCGACCCTCTTGCATCAACACACCACCAATTCCAATACCACTAGCATCACATTCAATCTCAAATTGCTTATTGAAATCGGGAAGTGCAAGCAATGGTGCGAGAAGTTAACAATCGTTTCGGTTCATCAAAAGCATGATCTTGGGCAACGCCCCACTCAAAGACAACACCCTTTTTAGTCAATTCATTCAAAGGTGCAGCAATAGTAGAAAAATTGGGCACAAAACGGCGATAAAACCCAGCTAGACCATGAAAACTTCTAACTTGACTCACATTCATGGGAGTAGGCCAATTTTGAATAGCTTCAATTTTAGACACATCTACTTCTACTCCATGTTTAGAGACAACATAACCCAGAAATATGACCTTATCTTTGCAAAATGTGCACTTCTCAAGATTACCATAGAGTTTACTATCACGCAACACTTGCAAAACATGTCGAATATGTATAATATGATCAGATTCATTGCGGCTGTAGATTAATATGTCATCAAAATACACAACCACAAACTTGCCAATAAAATCACGCAAAACATGGTTCATCGGTCTCATGAAAGTGCTAGGTGCATTAGTTAAACCAAAAGGCATTACTAACCACTCATATAAACCAAATTTTGTTTTAAAGGCGGTTTTCCACTCATCCCCTTCTTTCATCCTAATTTGATGATAACCACTACGCAAATCAATTTTAGTGAAAACAGCAGCACCACTCAATTCATCTAGCATATCCTCTAAATGAGGAATAGGATGACGATATCGAATAGTAATGTTGTTTATCGCTCTACAATCTACGCACATACGCCATGTACCATCTTTCTTAGGAACAAGAATAACAGGAACAGCACAAGGACTAAGGCTTATGCGGATATAACCTTTGTCGAGTAGCGCTTGTACTTGCTTCTGTATCTCCTTCGTTTCTTCGGGATTCGTTCTATATGGCGCCCTATTGGGCAGCGATGCTCCGGGGATCAAGTCAATTTGATGCTCAATACCTCGCAATGGTGGAAGTCCTGCGGGTACCTCTTCCGGAAACACGTCGCTGAATTCTCGCAAAACATTAGAAACACCAAGAGGAAGAGGGGTCATGTCGTTAGAAACCAAAACCGTACCCCTGTACAGGAGCACAAGAGGCATGGCTGTAGGATCCTCACTAAATTCTCTCATGTCTTGTTTGGTGGCTAATGAGACTAAGGAATTCACTCTCTCACTTTTCGTTATATCACTCACGGCATTACAATTCTCTCGCCTATCCATGGGTGCATCCTCCAAGTTTACTTCAATCTTCTGACGAGACTCATTGACAATTTGCTGTGGTGACATAGGCTGTAAGTTAATTTTCTTGCCCTTGAACTCCAAGTGATATGTATTGGCGCGGCCATTGTGTTGCACAGAACGGTCATAGAGCCATGGCCGGCCCAACGACGGAGTGACAAACCGTCATAGGAACCACATCAAAATCAATGGAATCCTTATACGGTCCAATCTCAAAATCAACTCGCACCATGTGGCTCACCTTCATCTCACCATTATTGCTCAACCACTGAATATAATATGGATGCGGGTGCGGTAGATACTTCAGTTTCAGCTTGGCACATAACTCTTTGCTTGCTAGATTGCGATAACTCCCGCCATCAATAATGACCTTGCAAGCTTTATCAGGACCAACTAGTGCCTTTGTTTGGAACAAATTACAGCGTTGTGTAGATGCACTTGACTGCACATTAAGAACACGCTGCGAGACAACAATAGTTTGAGCTTCGAAGGAAAAGCATCATAACCATCGCTATCATAATCATCCTCATCCGGAGCATTTGGATCAACATCATCTCCCAGTTTCATACTCATTGTCCTCATTAATGATCATAACTTTGCGATTAGGACAATCCTTCTTGAAGTGACCCTTGCCACCACATGTATGACAAACCATATCACGGTTGCGCGCTGTCGACATGTTAGAACTAGTTCCACTTGTTGCAGGAGCGGGCTTCTTTGTGTTGGTGACACTAGAGACCGGCTTGCTAGACGAAGAAGGAACATCCGCAGGGCGCGTAGATGGCGCCATGGAGGGCGGCGCGCGGGGTGTGTAACGCCCAGCGCCTGTAGCACGGCCCTTCATTTGCAGTTCTTCAGCCAAGCTGTGACTCAGCTTCTCTTGCATGATGTAGCAACTCATTCATAGTAGCATAAGTGTGATGACGCACAATACCCTTGATGTTAAATCTGAGACCATTCAGAAATCGCTGTAGTGTCATCTCAAGGGATTCTCGGACACGGGCACGCTGCATAAGCATCTCCATCTCCATGTAGTAAGCATCAACTGTCAACACACCTTGTTTCAATTGGGTCAACTTGTCAAAGACGGAACGCAAGTAATTGGTAGGCACAAAACGAGCTCTCATTGCCGCCTTCATAGTACGCCATGTGATAATAGGCAGCTCACCATCTTCCTCTCGATTTTGAACAAAAGTATCCCACCAACGCAATGCGTAGCCATCAAATTCAGAGGAAGCAAGTTTGATCTTCCTATCTTCGGTATAATCGGGATGTAAACGCCATAGTCTCTCAATTTTCAGCTCCCATGTAAGATATTCTTCAACATCGGTACCTCCTTCAAATGCGGGAATTGAGAACTTGGGCTTACCCAAACCATCGTCTTGTTGTTGAGGAACACGGCGGGCTCCAAGCTCAACATAACCGCGATTGACGCCACGTGGAAGACCACGACCAACACCACGTCCCATGCCTTGAGCAGCAGCAGCATCTGCATTGTCACCATTGACACTGCCATCTTCATCAAGTGGTTGTTGTGGTTGTTGCTGAACCATAGTACGTATCTCAGCAACGGCGTTTGTCAACGCTTGTATAGATGCTTGCATAGTCGTCACAGATGTGTGAACGGTGTGAACCGCTGTAGTCGCCTCATCAACCTTCAAGTGGACGCCTTGCATTTCTTTGTCCAACACATCACTAGCAACTCGGATTTCACGTTGCAAATGATCACGAAGACCCTCATATTCACGCCAAGTAACTGGTGAGTCGTCGGGCTTTTTCTGCATCACGTCAAACTCAGAAGAAGACATGATTAGTAGGTTAGTGCACTAAACAAAAATCTTTGGTGGTACTCTCACAACTCACTCAAAACTGATAAGAAAGGTAAATCTTACCGCTCCAAAGTGAATTAGTTTTGCTTACCAACTTGGATTGACGGACTAGTGCACGGATGTAGCGAAGCGAATATCAAGGGTATAAGAACAATCACACGACAAAGCGGGATATATGTGGGGCTGTAGGTGGGCTACCTATTTGCACCAATAACAAGCTCTAGCGCCGACCGTAGACAACCAATGATACTCACACAAGGCGATATAATGGGGCAATGCAACTATATGTGGGAAAAGTTGCAATGCACTAGAGAGACGCTAGCAAAGCTCAACGAGACAGGCACAAGATTGCTCAACTACGGGTGCAGTAAAGTAAACTTAGGCCTTCACTTGATTCAACTAGCACAACACTTTTCTTTTTGGATTTTTCTTTTTGTAGAACACACGCAGCTATGTAGCTCTTTTTGCTTCTTTTCAATTTTCTCTTTTTTTTTTTGATTTTCTGACACAACTCCTTGATAACACGGCCAACAGAAATTGCAAAGCACCAAAACCTAACGAGCAGCCTGTCGAGCGGTAAAACTAGTCTCTTCTGGGGAAGTTCCTAGTCACGTATATCGATAGGCTGTGTCTATGGTTGGGAACAAGCACACTGTACGCTATGTGGACTCGGAGTAACAAAGCTGACACCACTAGATATAGTAACACAAGATGATAGAGTAAACACAAACCCTAACAATTCTACTAGATGAAAGATAAAGAGACGCAAAAACAACTACGAAAAGCAACTAAAACTCGAAATTAGTGCAATCTAAGGCTATGGCAAACCCTAACCCTAACTTTTTATGGCTTTTTCTGGATAGGAAAAACACTCACAACTCAACTATGGGGTGGATTGTGGATGGCTTACCGAGGAAAACTGGAAATCTGATACCAAGATGATATGGGGTTGCCCGATCTTCTCAGTAAGCGACGGGTGGTGATGAACACGTGATGGTAGCAGCGGATGAAATCGATGATGATGAGGAGGATAACTTGTATGACGCCGACGAAGTCTCTCGATTGATTCCTGATGCCAATGCAACAGCTCTCAACCCCGCAAGATATTCGCAACTCCACACACTTGCGCACGTAGCCGCCGACCACGAAGCGGTAAATTGCAATCTTCTAATCCCCAATGGAAGAGCAGATCACACAAACTTTCAGTAGCATAAAACTCCAGATCGCAACGAATTGGAGAGTTGGGGAACAATAGTTTTGCTTAGCAAACAACTATGAACTAGGGTTTATCTTAAACGTGGTCTAAAGCAGCTAGGGGGTCGTCCAAGGCACTTATATAGGCGTCCGGGACGAGTTCCGGTCGAAAAATACAAGTAAAACCGACCCGGAATAGATCTGGTCGAGACGGACTCGGACCGGGTCCGGTCGCGGGATCCGGTCGACCGGGCCGTGGACCGGACAGGCCGGTCTGTGGTCCGGTCAACCGGTCGGAAACCGGGAAGCTGCGGAGTTTCCGGTTTCGCCCCGTACGATAAATTTCCTCCGGTTGGCGGCCGGTTGTCGACCGGTCGACCGGGCCGAGGACCGGGCTGCCCGGTCCGGAGGCCGGTCCGACCGGGTTCGGACCGGCCTGGACTTCTTCTTCTCCTCTCGCGCATGCCTCCCGCTCCTCCCTCGCGCGTCCATGAGATATCTTCATGTCCAGCTCCATGTCCAGCTTCACGGCCCTCTTGACGTCCGTCTTCATGTCCAGCTGCTCCTCTCCTCGTGCGATGCTTGTCTCCTCTTGATACCTGATGATACATAAGTAATAGGACTTAGGCAGTATAAAGTTCTCATTAATCAAAGTATCGTTTAGGAACAAGTTCACCTGTTGTTTAAGTAGCTTCGCACGAGCTCTTGTAATTGGTCCAATCCGAACTTCATTGGACTTGAGCTTCACAGCAGGTTCATCTTCATTTGCTAATGACGGAGGTAGTAGTGAGGTAGGGATGTCCTCATCACTTTTTTTGTTTTTCTGGGACCTTCGGGTCCCTTCCCCGTTGAAAAGTGAAGTGTTTCGAATACATTCATATGCCTATGTTTCTATTTTTACAAGCAAATAAATAACAAAGGATGACTCAATGCACAAGTTGATCTCATTTTGAATTTTTTTTAAACTTCTTCTATTGTATTCAAATTTGATTAGAAGGAGTCGATCGATTGTACATGCCAATCGTATAGCTTGGTGGGTGGATTGGCATTTGAAGTTTGGTCATTGTGTTCTTGTTTGTTACCACCCTCGCAAGGCACGTCCAAGTATTTCCTGTCGAATTTATGGCATGTATGTAGTTAAATAACCTACATTATTTCAATTATGAGTTTAATTACTAGGCAAAAGCTTAAAAATCCATATATAGTTGCAGATTAAGATGAACAAATCCTTGAACCTATATCTACAAAATTGATGGCACTAACACATCCTACCAAGCGGAAAGCATGTCTACCCTACTGCTTCCAAAAGGTGGAATTATGACAATAATGTGCAATTGTTAAAATTTGGTAGCCCTCCTTCACAAATAACACACATCTAGCCATTTTTGTACAGTAATAAAAAAGGGAAATCATTCTTTCATGCATGCATATAATTGTTAGAATCTCTTGTTTGTGAAGTTGCTTAAAATACGATCTCTTCCAAACTTGAGGTCATATGATAACTAAAAAGTTTTGTATGGCGGGATTTTGCATCAAAGTACATGCGCACAATACTCACTTGTGGGCAGAAAGCCAAACAAACTCATATTAATAGGTTTGTATTAATTTGTTCTAGAAATTTCACCATTACACATGATTTTGTGCTTGCGTTAATTTTACTTAAAAAACTTCTTCCAAATTCAAATTTTCTTCAAACATGCCAACGGTACATGTCTACCAATTAATAATTAAGGGTACACCACACGTATTGCCTCGTAGGGTACATAAAAAATTACTATATTTTATGGCATGTACTAATTTCACATAATCTACAACTCAATGTTGAGTTTAATGATCAGCCCAGAACTAGAAAACAAATATACATATAGTTGCAAATTAACCTAGAAAAGCTCTAGTATCCTTTAAAACCCTAGAAAATGGCCATGCATGCATGCATCCTACCCATAATAATTAACTAGCAATAATCAGCACGGTGGCACGCCGCGCCATATGGTGGCCGACTGGTGGTAATTTTTGGTAGTGTAGGTGGGATAGTAGAAGGAAAATGTAAAGATAGTGTGTGGCAAATGTTGTGTCTGGTGGATTTTTTTTCTTGAGAAAATTGTCTTATTGATTTCACTTGATGAATATTTTGCTGGCTAAACAGGGTACAAAGCAATCGATAAGGAAATTGGATACATGACACATTGACGGCAGCGGGAACATATAGGACAGTAAATTTGCTGACTTAGCCGATACATGATATACCAAGTTCTACCTGCATACACAAATCTTACTTTAGCCACTCTCGTGTTCCCCGTCAGATGATATATCGACAACTTGTGTGTTGCTTGTGTAAAGCCAGTATGTTTTCTTTGTCGTCCTCTCCATGATTGAAGAAGTTGCGAATGGCCTTCAAAAGCGACAAACATATGCCAACTTTTCAACTACAAAAAAAAATTGATGCACGTATTCGAATAGTAGTATTGATACTAATGGTTGAAGAAGAGTGACCTTCAGCGGAGACAATACATGTAGTACCAAGAAAACATAAATAATCTAAGAACTTATATTCAATTATTAGATGAAGAAAAATTAGATGGAGTAGAAATGTATGTAAATTGTCATGCAGATGCAGCCTTCTCAGAACAGAAACAGCAAAGAACTATGTCAATAAAAAAACATAGTAGAAAACAGAGAACATCGAAGCTCTTTTGTGTGGCATAAAGAGTCTAGAAGATATGACAAATTTAAAATGCTCAACAACACAATGAAATCACCTTTAAAATGTTGTTGGTATATAGCATATGCTCATGATAAAATTACGCGAGCATACATGATAAAATTGGAAAGCACTACCCATTCCCATGCCTTTCTTAACCGAGCCTACACAAAGAAGCAAAATAAGTCTAAGAAACAAGACTAACTGAAGCTGAATAATGTAATAGCAGAATCTCCACAACTAAGAGCATATTTAGTTAAGATATATATTTGCGCTTAAATCAAATAACTCATCTCAGTCTGAATAGTTCACAAAAACATCAAGCTCTCTCAATCCATGGAAGATGGAGCGGACACTAATTCTAGTCATTGATTAAGGAGATACTACTCGACCAATACTGCATTCTCGGCCTTGCTCCCCCTTGTTCTGCTCGACCAATACTGCAGAAAAAATAGTTTTTTTTAGCTAATTGTATGGCAATGCCACTAATAAACATAGCATAGGCTGATTCAAGTTGAAGGATAATATACTACATTTTATTTTCCTAACTCTTTGTATAAACCGAAATCTTCATTAGCGGAAAAATTTCCATTTATGTATAGAAAATAGATGTGGCAGGATCTAAATATTGGTGCCTAAAGGCAATGCCTGCACATAGCTGAATATGCAGTAATAATAAACTATAAAACCCACTCTCTATGGCTCTTTAGCTTATAAGATTTCTTGTATAGTCTAGGTAATTGCTTTCATTCTCTATCATTTAAAACGCAGGTTCTTGCGACAGACAAATTAGGAACGCAATGGTAAAACCTTGGTAGATACAACGACACGTTGAAGGATGAACTTAGTGAGAAGAGCTGCCAAATATCTAGAAGAGGAGAACCAATAACCATGCATGTATGGTTGTGAGAGCTAAGCTTAGTCAGCTGCATCTGCACTTCTAAGTTCCTAACTACACACACCTCTGGATAGCTATTTTAAGTGGATGCATGGCAATAATTCAAAATGTCGAATAGGTCCACTGTTACTTGTGCTCAACCATTGTGTGTGGATGTGAGGGCTGGATCCTTTTATGTTTACAGAATAGTCAGCTGCATGCATCTTCACTTCTTAGTTCCTATAGAAACATGGACTGATCTCTTTTAATACAACATTTGTGTGTGTACTTATTTAAGTGGATGGCAATAAGTTAAAATGCGAGAATAGGGAAATTCATGTAGTTTGAAATTTTTTCCAAAAAGTGGTGCAAAAATGTGACTTGAAAATAATCTTGGCTCTCACTGACTCATTGAGAGTAGCCAATAACATAGCTTTGTGCTACTTTCTCCGATGATAAACACGATGCTAATTATAATGGTACCTAAAGGTTTGAACTTGAAAGTGTCACATATAGACACAACCATTGGTTTGTTTGTTGTGCAGACAAAAGCATTGTTAGTAATGCATCAGAAACAATATTGACATGATAGGCTTGTCAAGAAAGAATTACCAGGTGCACTACCGTTTTTAGTTAATAGAGACACACCCTCTATGAAAAGACGAAGACCCCAAGCTGCAATTAGGAAAAAGGCAGCACTTAAGAAAAATATAATCACTTGAATGATCAGTGTCCAGAAGATCTTCTTTGATCTGTTTGTGGGAAAATCACACTTCTCTGAAGAACACATGACTTGGTTGCATCGACGTAGCAGGATGTATGCAGGTAGAAGCAGCTCACCTTAATCACACAATACCCATTTTTCATAAACCAGGAAGGTGCATCAGCACAGCTATTTCAGGGGATGCTATTGCTACACACCTACATATATCTAAATGAATATGAATGCAAAGAGAAACATGATCATTGCAATGTTTACAGAACCAAATTGCCCCGATTGAGCGACACAATGTCCAATGCCCATCTATCTTTCAAAATGTGAACCAAGAAGATCAAAGAAGGTACCATTGCTTCTTCTTTTTTTCTGATCTGCATATAGTAGGAGGGAGACGCAGGGGAGAAGCACCAAACAACTTTAGAGGAAATAGATCACACATTCCATGAAACTGCAGATAGAAAAAGGAAGGCAAGCATTACCCATTACATAGAAGTGCAGAAATAAAAAAGAAAGGTTAGTATCAGAAATCTCGAACAATGCAGGCTAACAGAATGTTAGCCTTGTACATATTTTGTTTTGTTCTCTCTTGTGTTCTTCTCTTGTTTCTTTGTTTTTTTTTTCCTTCTTCTGTAGCCTTGCTACCAACGCTATAACTTTCCCATCATCTTGACGGTCTTCTTCTAATATACAAAGGTCGAGAAAAAAAGAAATCTTGACGTGCCTTGCTCAAGCAGCACATAATCTTGCGGAAATATGCATATCTATTTCGGAGCCCAGTCGCTACAAAATATCAGGGCTATCTGGTACAAAAGGCAGTATCAAACTTTGACAAAACCTGAAAATTATAGACAATGCTAGCAATTTTTACCTCAATTATCTTAAATGAATCTCTACTATTAGTAACTTTTGTATATGCGGTTAGATCAACTTACATATTACTACCCAATTAGCTACGTCCTAGCAACCATCCCCTCATTAATTAACTGAAACCCATAATAACACACTTCAACTCTAGAAGGAATCCTACATGCCGCGCCGCTGGGGTGATATCTGCTGCTATAAGAGGCATGCAGTATTCATTGTTGAATTAAACAAAGACTGTTCAGCTTAGGGAGTTCTCTACGCTGATCTCAGCTTAGCTAAGGAAACTATGCTCGAATTTCCAAAAATATGACCACATTTACAGGTACACCTACTACAGGTGTTGTGGGGCCTAAACTTGTTGCACTCTGCATATAACTTCTGAAGAGGACACCTCGTGAGTCATGGAATTAAAATCTTATCGGAGTTCCACCACCGATATGATCGGAACAACCAAGCGATTAGAAGAAACTCTATATTGATGATTGGAAGGCCCTTGTGCATATATAGGTTGCTTTTTCAAAAACTACCAACTAAATTATAAAGTTAATTTGTGATCATTTGAGTATATTCACCATTTCTGAGGGAAAAATGCAACGGAAGTACTTTGTATCTCACTCTTCCAAGACCATACACCAAAATCCATGTAAGATTAATCATATCTGTGAGATTATGGAGATGGAGGCACCCGCACCTAGGAAATGCACGACCTGCAAGAGCTATCCAATTCCTGCAGCTCACCTTAAAAAATTCAGAACCTGCTGCAGCACCAACATATATTCCCATGAAACCCACCTAGTTTGCCAATACTACAAATAATCACACGAAAATTCATAACCTTGAAGAGAACTCATGTGCAATGCAGGATTTAGCTAGATAATCGTAAGTTACCTCATAGAATCTTGCGAGGATGCATTACATAGGTCAGCAGAATCAAAGTTCTTGGCATAGTCCCCCCCGAGAATCATAATTGCTCGTTGGCCACTTAAAAGAGAGATTATGTGTGTATTAGCTTTATGGCTAGCTTATCAGTTGAGAGGAATTCCATGCAAGGTTTGGACCAAGTAGGCTGTCTACACTACTTTCATCCGCCTTCTGTCTAAAGCTGTTTCGACTTCCAAAGCTCCAGTACTTTTGGTCGGTATCTGGCGACAAAGTATCGTGCCACCAAAAGAGTTGGCTCCCACTTTGCCACCTCTTGCTACCGTGAGGTCATTTGTTGGACCAAACCTTGCTGAGAATGTATCATTTGATCTTGAGGCATGTACTGCTTGTGACACTTCAGAGCGTGTGAGGCATGCCTTTGACCAGGCTATTCCCACATAGGATGGCGGACAGATCACCGTTGCTTCATTCATCCACTTCTGTTGCAGTTGCAGTTGGGCCTGCCCAAGCGATGTGGCTAAACCTTGTGCGAGGTTACCATGCTGGTTTCCTTGTAAGCTAAGATGGTACTTATTTGCATCACCAACAGAATTATTTGTTATGGAACTGCCACTTCCAGTATGAATTGATCTGGAAGGAGGCATCCCCTGTATCACAACCACTACCTGATTGTTTCTAGGACTACTTAGCCCATGTGCACTGAAAGATGATAGAGCTGCAGGAGATGTGAAAGCTTGATATCCCTGGAGCCCTTCAAATGCATCCATGCGCAGAAAGGGGTCTCTGCCTCCCAAAGTAGCAACAATGGCAGCTTGTTGTGATGACACAACACTTAACAGTTGGAAATATAGCCTATATGTATGCCTGTACACCAAAGCAAACGGTCAAACTTGTGAAACATGTTATAAGGAGTACTTAACTGTGTTTGCACATCTAGCCTTTAGCTTGTTCCAAAGCGAGATATAGAAACATTATAGAGCTAATTTACCATACTTATGCTTGCTGTATCTTGTTAAGAGGTCTACAGAAGTGCTAGGCTACACATAAAGGCCCTTTATCTAGCTCTTACCTGAATACTCATTTACTTGTTTCAGGACTTGTTCCAGAAACTGCAGGTTTTCCAGTGAAAAAATACGACCTTGTTTTTCACACTCCAGCTTTAATATCAACATTAAAAGTATATTTGTTCCAGGTTAATCAGTGTGGGAGCGGTGCTTTCTTTCAGCACAACTTAAATAATATTAATTGGTCAGCATAATATATGGTAGTATCATATACCATCTTTAATACCTAGCTGCTGGCTGCAGTACAGAGATTTACATTTGGCAGAATGAGACAGACAAGGTACTGATCTACTGATAACTACAAGAAAGTAAATAAAGTGCCTTGCCTGTAGGTGACCTGCAACATTTTCCCTAGTGAATTTATCAACATTCATGAGCTCAAGTATTCTTTTTGGCATAGCTTCTGCATAAACAGAAAACCATAGTGAGTACCATGAGTTACTCTAAGCAAATAACGACACAAGGAAAGTACTGATTAGTTCTTACTGTCAATTTCAAGATGGTTGACAACAACAACGAATTTTCTATGCAGTTCAACTGACCAAACAACTCTTGGCCTCTTTGGAGCTAAAGGGACTTGGCCGTATGCGTAGTCAGAATCTGCACTTTGTGGCTTATTGGACTCTTCGACCTCTGCTAGCTGCTGGCCTGCGTTTTCATGCTTCTGCAGTTGCAGTTCACCGGTTCAGAGCAGGAGGTGAGTTCAGCGTATGATCTATGCCGTCGACTCCTCTTCTTCCTGTTATAAAAACATACATAAAAAAAAAGCTTCAATCCATGGAAACAACGCTAGCATATAGATTTGTCTTTCTTTGTGCAGAATCTGAGGGTGGGCTCGAGCCTTACGGAGCGTACCTAGAAAATTCCATCTGTTCATCATCATCGGCCGCCCGCCGGATCCCCCGTATTCCACATCAAGGAAACGGCAAGCGGCGCTGGGTCAACTAAGCGGTGGTACGAAAGATAGGGAACCGGGAGGATAAGGGACGGCACCGTAGCTCTGCTGCTCGTTCGGAGAAGGACGCCGCGCCGCCGCGGAGCGCTGGTGTGAGAAGGAGGACTCAGCACCCTCGCGCACGGAGAAGGACGTCGCGGCGCTCCCGGCACATGAGCTGCTCCTGCGGGAGCACCCACCTACCCTAGCCGTGATCTACGTACGCATCCTCGTGGCCCTCCGAAAGCCGCCGCCCTTCACCGGCGCTGACCCCGCCCTACTTCGCGCAAGGATCTTGGACCAATCCGGGATATTCATTGGAGGCCACCGGCGGCCTCCCACGGCGCGCGGCTTAGAGGCTTTGGAAGCGGACAGAGCGCATCCGCACATGTCAACCGAGCAGGAAACCACCAGGGCTCCATGCCCCATGTGATGTCGCCCTCGTCGAGCTCCATGGCCGGGTAGGGGGGAGGCCGCTGCTCTGGCCGGCTGAACAACGATGGCTGTCGCGAGAATCGGCAGAAATCCGCGGGTGTATCCGCCGGGAGCAGTGGATGGAGGAAAAAGGAGGCCGGCCACCACGGGAATCTGTTTCGAGACGGTGCGGGAGATGGACAGATAGAGAAGAAGCCACATGAAAATGTAGTCAAAGCGGTCCGACCAAGATAGGTCTGGTATTAATGACAGGAAGCCACCACCGCTTCATCCATCTTTGCTATGTCCACCTAAACGACGCACCAGGACACCCGGCCACCAAAATACCAGGAAAGAAAACATCTTGGACCAAATTGCTACGCAGCATGGAAGTGCACACAGGTAAACCCTCCAGAAAACAAACCATCCAAAATGGATACGTGTCACCACCACAATAATTCGGAAGAAGCCTCAAAATTCTCACAAAAAAGATGTTTGTTCCCAAATAGT
>NC_061511.1:117969105-118031548 GCF_022539505.1 Lolium rigidum
GGGTAGAGTAATGATCCCACTTTTGTGCATTGTGTATTCAAATTCAAAATCTTAAACAATGCACTAATCTTGGGGGAGCTCTCGTATTTGTGTTTGAATGCCAATTTTATGATCCTATCATTTCATTGCTTGATCTTTATCAAGTACTTGATTTTGGAAGCCAAACCTTTATTTTCGGCACTTGTGCCATCATGAAAAGTGTGAGGGTTTGGATTATTTGTTGGAACCTTGCTCTCTTGGGAGTTGGTTATCTCATTGCTTGTTTTGGGTTTAATTAGCTTCTTGTAATGAGATTAGTTTTTGGAATCAATCTTGTGTTGATTTGATTCTTCAATATAATTTGGACAACTATTGTTCTTGATTTAATTGGTGTTTCTTCCAAATTGTATTTCCGGTTGGTTCTTGAGAGTCTCATGCATGCATATTTACTAAATTTATATTCTATGGCATGCTTTCTTGTTCCAATATATAGGGTCAACTCCAACAAATCGTAAATGGGCAAAGATGTGCATGAAATTCAATTTCATATCAATATGCACATATTTATGTGGAGTTGTCCTATATGTTGTAGTGTCTAACTACTTTGGACCCACTTAGTTTGGGAACCTTTTTGTACTTAAATTTGATTTAGGTACATGAAGATGCATTGGATGCTTGCCAAATTCATAAGGAAGAAGTGGTTACTAAATGATTATTTGAGGCAAACTAGGATGATCAACGAACTCATATCTACTACATCCACACCAATGCTATCTTGGTAACAAGTATCTTTTCATGCATACTTTTCTTGTATCCAACCTCGTGGTTGCATCTTGGCATGAATCTCTCTATTTGCAAATGCCTTAATGAAACCTCCTTATTGCAAATTGAGTTCTTTTGTTTGGTATCTTTTAATTGTGATACTTGTTGCTTTTTCTCAAAGCATCCCAACTATCTTCTTTCCCTTGTTGATATTTGTGATGTCTTTGATGTGTTTGTGGTTGATGATTCATTAATGTACAATAAGATAAAATTGAGCCCTTGGGCATGCTATTAAGCAAAGATCTTATTGGTATATTACATGACTTTGCTTTGGATATCATGTTTTAATTTTTATTGTATCTATTTTGTGTGTACATGTTTCTTTGTGGATAAATATCTTCGTGATATTGTCTACTTAGAGGAACTTATATACATGAGAGGTGATACATCTCAATTTGATATCTTTTCTAATTGATACATGTTGATTGGTCATGATAAGCTTCCTTATATGATTTAGAGTACTCTTTCTTGATCTTATCGTAACATTTTTCTTTCATTTGGTTCCATGTTTGGGGTTCATTTGATTGCTTGCTTCATGTGTTGAAGCTTCTTGACTTTGTTATCTTTTTGCAATCTTTGATCCTAAATATAGTTTGAATCCCTTCGAGTATTCATCATTGGATACGTGCATTTGATTCCACTCACAATATGAGAAATGCACACCTTATGGAGGAAGTTTCACTATATTGACCTTTCTAGATTTTTCGCCCATTTCGGCAATGGATGCCAATGGGGGAGAAGTTTCGAGGGTTTAAGGGAATTGGGTTTTATGCTTCTTACTTTGTGCCAAAGTATTTGCCCTTCATGCTTTGCATCTTGTTGCCTTGCTTGGTTGAATATTTAGAGGAAACTTCGCTAGGCTTTGATTGCCAATATATGCAATGAAATTCAAGTTCATTCACACGTGCATATATTATGGGGAGCTTGCTCTATATATTCAACTTGTTTTGTTTCTTATATTCTTTATATAAACCCTCTCAAAGAGATTGTCATCAATTACCAAAATGGGGGAGATTGAAAGTGCATTGAGCCCCCATGTGTGGTTTTGGTAATTAATGACAATCCCTATGGACTAATGGTTGCATTGAGTTATATGTGTAGGAGTTATCCATAGGCAATGCTTGAACGATTAGTTGGCGTCAAGATTGCAGATACGAAGAAGTGAGTGGAGTATGGGGGAGCAATCCGCAAGACATCATCTTCATCAAGCGAGCACAATCAAGAACGGCGTTTCATCTTGTTGCGGTCAAGATCATCATCATCAAGCTCAAATGGAAGATGCAAGGTTAAGGTTTTCTCTTGATAGGGTTTTATCTTACCGGTCTCGTGGTTTAGTTGGGGGACCGGTTAATAGGGTAATGGTCGTACTATCAAGGGGCTCTTGAGTAAGTAACTCGATCGTATCGTTCGGAGTGCGGTCAAACCTTTGCATCCTTGCATCATATCTCTTGGTTGTTATTTGGATCTTATCCATGTGGTGTTTTAGAGCTTGTGGTTATTTTCATGACAAACTCTAGTTCATCAAAAACGGTTTTCGCGTATATCACTTGTTGCGTTTTCGAGTTGGGTAGTTTTATCGGTTTCTTGTATTGAGGGGTTTTCACTCTAAAAATCATATAAAATCACCCTCCACTAATTTCCATATTTTAAGTTTTTGTGGGGGTAGCTCTTGTCGTCCTCTTTCCAACAAAATTGATTTCGTCTCATTTGGTATTACCAATCTCAAGTTATGTGCATTTGAAGTTTGGTTTTAAAAGAAAAAAAAGAGGAAAACGCCCGGAGCCTCCGCTCGCGCTACCGCTCACCTAGCCCAGCTCCCCAGTAGTCCCCTGGCCTCCTAGAGCCTTTTTCCGGTACCATAACCGGTACCTGGCCTGGAGGTACCGGCCGGCCCAGACCGGAGGTACCGGCCGGCCCAGACCGGAGGTTCCAGCCTCTGCTGGTTGCACAGCAGCGCACGCCCCGCGCTGGGCCCCGCCAAGCCACCAGGCCGCCGCACGCTCCACTCGCCTCCCTGGCCCGCTCGCCCCCACGCTGGCCCCGCTCGCTGCGCCACGACGCTGCCTCGCGCCCCGCTCGACCGAGCCGCTCGCCCGCACACCTCCATGGCCCACTCGCCTCGCATCGCTAGCTCCCGCTCGGCCCCACCGCTGCGCCCGCACACGTGCGCCCGCTCGCGATGGAGCGATGCTCCCCGATCCCCTTGCTCTTTTGGCTGGCCGCTACGTGCATGGGCTGGGCGGTAGTACCGCAGCCCACCAGCGGTACTACCGGCCCTAGCCGGATTTTTCCTTTCCCCAACGGGCGAAAATAAACAGCCCCTTTTTAAGCCTTTCTCTCTCCATCTCTTGAAGTCGCTTCTTCCTCCTCTCTATCAAGCTCTCTCTTCACCATTGTTTGTTCATACTTGAGCTTGAGATCTTTCTCCCCAACCAATGTTTTTTGCATCTATTTGAGAGAAAGTTTGAGGGGATCTAGATCCACACTTTGACCAAACCAAATCATCTTGTGAGTGAATCTTTGGGATCTAGATCTTGGAGAATTTTGTGTTCTTCTTTTGTTCTTCCTCTCTTATTCCCCCAATAGCTTTAGTAGCTTTGTTGGAATTTGAGAGTGAAGGATTGGATCATCTTTGTGGTGTTCTTGCCATTGCATTTGGTGCATCGGTTTGACTTCTCCGCGGTGATACGTGGAGGTGAAAGTTCGTGAGATATTCTCTCCGGGAGCTTGTTCCCGGAGCTTATTCCTCTTGGGTCTTTGGACCCTAGACGGCTTAGTGGTCTTAGTGGTCTTTGTGGTGTTCTTGGGGACTCCAATTAAGTTGTGGAGATTCTTCAAGGGCAAGGCCTTTGTGGCGATTTATTGGGAGCCTCCAATTAAGTTGTGGAGATAGCCCCAAGCTTTGTGCGGGTTCTGGTGACCACCCTAAGGTTCCATAGTGGATCGAGGACATCCCTTTTGGTGGGAATTCTCGAGGAGAATACGGTGGCCTTCGAGCATTTGGAGTGACTTGTCCTCCACACCGCTCCAACGGAGAGTAGCACTCGCAAGAGTGTGAACTTCGGGATACATCGTTGTCTCCGCGTCACTTTGGTTATTCCTATACCCGAGCTCTTTACTTATGCACTTTACTTTGTGATAGCCTTCGTGCTTGAAGTTATATATCTTTCTATCACATAGTTGCTTGAATTGCTTAGCATAAGTCGTTGGTGCACATAGGTGAACCCTAGTTATATAGGTTTTGTGCTTGACAAACTAAACGCTAGTTTTATTCCGCATTTGTTAAGCCATATTCGCAAAAGTTTTAAACCGCCTATTCACCCCCCCCCCCCCTCTAGGCGGCATCCGTGTCCTTTCATCAACCCCAGGAAGATCTGCTGTGACTCCCACAGAGTGCTTCTCCTAATGTAAGTCCTTTGTTTTAGCGCCATGTTCTGGGTTCAGATGCTTGTTTGTCTGAAGCTCTTTTAGTTCATTCTTAGCTATGACCTAACACGTTGTTATTTTCTACTTCATTGCTAACTTTAAGCGATTGAACATTTTGGTTTGCATTCCCTGCTCTGTAGATGTAGCCATCATAACTTCTATCTTGCTCAATCGTTGTTACAAAAATTATAGGTATTATAGTAACATCCTGCTATTATTTAGTTCATGGCCAATTTTAAGTAATTGCACATGTTGGTTCGCATTCCCTGCTCTATAGCTTTTGGCATCGTAACTTCTATATTTGGTTTACATTCCCCGCTTCCGTAGATCTAGCCATCATAACTTTATCTTGCTTCGGCCGTTGTTACAAAAATTATGGCCTGCTACTATGTTGTTTGTGCTAATTTTTTACTTCATGAACATGTTGGCTTGCATTCCCTGTACTACATGTGATGCCATTGTTTTGTATCTAGTTCATTGTAAGCTAACAAAGTAAGGACTTAGTTTGGCATGCTATCACTCGCTATCTAGCCTCGTAGTACAAATAAACTAGTCATACTACTAGATAATAATTTTGCGTGCCATCTTGTTCTTCAAAAGCTGCATTATTGACTTGTTTCTCCGACTTGGCATGACGCTCACATATGGAAAGCCGAACATATTGGTTTGCATTCCCTCTTATACAAGTTCACAGTGTGATCCCACTATATTCTCGTATCCGGTCCATCCTAAGCTCCAAGCATTAACTATCCTCTATGTGTTGCTCATTACAAGTTTATATCCCGAAACATCTTGATTTGCATCCCCTTCACTATAAGTTCAGGAGTATTATTTAGTTCACGGCCAAAATGAAGTAATTGCACTTGGCACATGTTGGTTCACATTCCCTCCTCTTTAGCTTTTGCCATCGTAACTTCTATTTTTGGTTTACATTCCTCGCTTCCGTAGATGTAGAAATCATAACTTCATCTTGCTCGACCGTTGTTACAAAATTTATAGCTCGCTACTATGTTGTTCATGCCAATTTTGTACTCCCCGAACATGTTGGTTTGCATGGGACTCGACAGTAGTAAGTCCGCTGTTTCATTCTAACATGCTCGTTATATTGGCTGTTGGTATGCGGCATGCACTCTTTGTTTGCTTATTGTGCGCATTACAATGATCTTGTTATAACGACGAAATGATGAGTTCCAAATTCTTTGGCAAACAATATTGCAGTGTCTTTGCGTTTCCATAGTTGATGTCTTAACTTGTAATGTCTTTGTTTCAGATATAGGTGCTGCATGGACAACTTAAAAGATTGCCTGATCGCTTCATTGTATTGCTAGGTTTAATTACCATTCAATTTCTCTGGGTTCTGTAATATTTTTTCAAAGCCTTGCAACTCGATGTAATATTTAGTTAGTTTTTATAGTTCTTTCGCGCATTTTTCTTTGGTGATTGTGGTAAGTGAGGCTATCCGACGTAAATCAATGCTGCGTAAATATTCTCGCATCTAAATCACGAATTCCCATCCCTTAAACGGCCCAATTAAGCGAAATCACATACGTGCCGGCCCGCAAAATCCTAAAGCGCCTTTTACGCCGACATATAAACAGCAACTAAACAGGCTGGCCCACTTACTTATTGGGCCAGCCCATTTGATTTACTCGTGGACCCCACACTCTAATTGGGCCGCCCACTTGCTTTAAGGTGGACCCCACCCACTATCGGGCCGACCCACTACCTAGTTGGGCCAACTCAATTGCTTTTGTGGTGGACCCCACATACTAAATGGGCCTGCCTTTAAGACGAAAGTGGGACCCACCAGTAGTTTTTGGCCCTGCCCACTATCTTGTTGGGCCGACCCACTTGCTATATAGTGGACCCCACATACTAAATGGGCCGCTCCTTTAAGACGAAAGTGGGACCTACCAAGTAGTTTTGGCCTCGCCCACTAGCGTGTTGGGCCTGCCTACTTGCTATATGGTGGACCCCACATACTAAATGGGCCGGCCCTTTAGCAGGAAAGTGGGACCACCAGAGTTTTTTTGGCCCGACCCACTATCTTGTTGGGCCGGCCCACTCGCTATATGGTGGACCCCACATACTAAATGGGCCAGCCTCTTTAACCGGAAAGTGGGACCCACTCGTGTTTATGGCCCGCCCACTATCTTGTTGGGCCGCCCACTTGCTATATGGTGGACCCCACATACTAAATGGGCTGGCCCTTTAACAGGAAAGTGGGACCCACCAATGCTTTTGGCCCGGCCTACTGGCTTGTTGGGCCAGCCCATTTGATCTAATGTGGACCCCACGTACTAAATGGGCCGGCCCGATAGCAGGAAAATGGGACCCACATGCTAATTGGGCCGGCCCACTAACTTCTTGGGCCGGCCCACTTGCTTTAATGTGGACCCCACTTTGTAAATGGGCCGGCCCGATACCAGAAAGTGGGTCCCACATGTCTTGTGGGCCGGCCCTTTGCCCGTTGACCTGGTCAAACGAGTGCATTCGGCCCGCCCACATGCTTAGTGGGCCGGCCCATTAAAGTTTTGACCAGCCAACCTTAGAGGTTAGGCCCGGCCCACGTAACTAATGGACCAGCCCAGCCTATATAGTTGACCGGTCAAACTAAGTCACCGGCCCGGCCCGCAAACTTAACGGGCCGCCCGCTTAAGACGTGCGCAGCCTCGTGTGGGCCTACCATCTACCACGGGTTTCAGCCGGTTAACGCCATTAACCTGCCGCTAACGGCGTCCGCCACGTGTCGCTTGCATGACGTCGGCAGCCAACGGGCTCCCTGAAACACTTGGGCACCGGTCCGATTTTCCGTGGCGAAGGGCGCCCAAGCGCGACGGACCGAAAAATCGTCGTAGGACTTTGTCTCGACGCAGCTTCCACAACGTAACCCATATCGTCGGGTTAGGCCCATAGGCGACGAAAAATACCCCTTAGCGGACGATTTTGAGACGTTGTCTATCAGAACTTTTCTTGTAGTGAAAGGTAAATTCTCTAGATATACAACTATGTGAATTCACCTATATGACAAGATACAAGCAACAATACACAATACAAGATACAAGTAGCAAAGGCGATAAGAGGATAGAGGTAACCGAGGTGGAGCACACGGAGACACGAGGGTATGATTCCCGTAGTTCCTTCCTTGTAAAAGGAAGTACGTCTACGTTTGGAGGGGTGTGGTGCGACGAAGGCCAACCAACGCCACGAAGGCTCACCCTATTCTCCGGTGAGAAACGCCACAAAGGCCTAGCTCACACTCCACTAAGCGGTTGCCTTGAGGTCGCAACCGGCACCTTTACACAAAGCTTGGGGCACACATCCACAACCGAATTGGAGGCTCCCAAGATGTAACCACACAGCTTTACACGAAGAGTAGCTTCGAGGTCACCTCACAAAGATCCACTAAGAATGTAGATGAAATACAAATTCCTTCGGTGGAAGTATAGATCTAGGTATCCTCTACCAAATCCTCAGGTATGGTGAAGTTTGAGTGGAGGAGTAGAGAGATCTAGGAGATTTGAGCTCTAGCAATGAAGTTCCAAGATTTGCAATTGAAGGGTTGACTCCATTGGGGGAAGAAGGGGTATTTATACCCCCTTTGGAATCTAGCAGTTGGAGCCACCATGGCCGGTAGTACCGGCCAGGTTGGGCCAATACTACCGACCCCTGATTGACGTGGCATAGGCGGGGAAAGCTGCCGTGCGGGAGAGAAGGAGGACCGGTACCCCCGGCCGAGCTCGGGTGGTACCACCGGCCGCGGTACCGGCCGCGGGGACTTGGCTACTGTGAGTCCCTCCCATCTTTCGGTAGAGTGGGCGGTACTAGGGGCAGCACCCCCAGCCGTGCCCAGGCGGTACCACCGGCCCCTGGCAACCTTCCTCCTTTTTCTTCTTCCTTTTTCTTCTTCCTTTCTTTTCTTTTTCTCTTTTCTTCACATTTCTTCTTTCATTCTTTGGCACAATGAACATAGAATTGCCCAGCTTGAATATAAATGATAAATCCAACATAATTCTCCCATGTCATGAATCATCCATATAGAGAAATAGCAAGACACACTTGGAGCTATTCAAACTTTTGGGCAATAATTCATCAATTATTATCATCATTAAAATCCTACGATTCTTATCCAAATAATTAGTTAAACACAACCATTGTCATCATGTTGACTGCCAAAACCCACCGGCGGGCAGCGGCCTTGTCAACACCGTAGAGCCGGGAAGAGCCTAGAGCTGCGGCTGGCTGAGACCCCTCCGAGCGACGGCCCGCAATGCTCTTCTGGTCACACGCGGCGATGCGAAGTGCAAGGGCGTGCCACCTGACCTATACCTGGTCGAGAAGGTGATGGGGATGCCTCGCTTAGTTTCCTCGCAGGCATACATGTAAACGTTAAATACGAGCCTCGATCGGCTCTCGGGTTATCCCGTGAATCGGCTCAAAGAGCCGATCCACCCATGATTCGTACGGGTGCACGAATACTTGGTGGTCCCGCTTGATCAAGATAAAGCTAATGAGATCTACGACGATTTAGGGTTTTCACCGCATAATTGGATCATCCTACTCCAAGTTGGGCCTCGCGGCCACGCACGGTGCTCGTAAGCCGATCCTAAACAAGGCCTAAAAACCAACATGAAGTTGATCCTCGAACATCCCGTTTAGGACTTGCGAACGCCACCCTACGTGCCACCGGATCCTCCCCCTTTGTAAGGCCTAACTATTGCGGATATTAAACTAATCCTTGTAGAACAAGGAGCAATCGTAACGGATCAGATCTACTAAATAATGATCAAGCGGGTGCCGCCCCCACACCCGAGATAGGCGTGAGGGCGGCTAGATATGCAAGGGTTGCACTACGTAAGCATGCTTAAACGAAGAACAATGCTAACCCTAACACATCTATGATAACTACGTTGCTCGCCATCAAAAGCGCTTCAAGACGAGCAACGCATGAACAACGTGGGCTTAGGCCGCCTAGATCGCAAGATGCGATCTAGGCAGCATGTCGCTACCCGATAGAAACCCTCGAGACGAAGGAGTTGGCGATGCGCCGAGATTGGTTTGTTTGGGGTTGAACGTGAGTTGTTGTTTATTCCATAAACCCTAGATACATATTTATAGTCCCGCGGACTTTCTAATGTGGGCGTGCACTAACCGTGCACGAGTAAGATTCTATCTCTAAACTAAAATACGATCTAATATGTTACAGATACACGGGAAATTAAGCCCAACTTGGTATAAAAGGCCGATCCACGTATTCCTTCTATATATATATTTCTTCAAACCATCTTGATCACGGCCCACCTCTGACTTGGTCAAATTCTGGTGATAACACATGCCCCCCTGGTTTTGGAAACATCATTTCCAAAATCATCATGCTCTTCTCTCGTCGGGTCATGTCGTGGCATCACCGTTGCAGTATCCTTTGTCTCCTCATATTTTGCAGTGAGGAGCCATGATGCCGATAATGAGGGCAGCGAGGATTAGTGACATGGCATCAGTGGTATGCAAACAATCGGCTCTCCTTGAGCAATCGGTTCTTTATTAAAAACCCTCCTTTATTACTGAAGAAGCGTTTCCAGCCAGTCGTTTTGCCGATAGTCAAAGTCACACGATCTTCAAAAACAAAAAGAACCGATGGCGCCGCATCGGTCTCTCTCATAAACACACTGGGCAACGTCGAGCTAGCCGCCCTTCCAAACGGTAACCCGCGACCTCCATCTGAAAAGACAGAGTCAGATCCCCAAATCCACCACCACCTACACAGATCTCGACCGCGCGGCTTCCAATTTCTTCAACGCATCTCATGGCGGAATCATCCAACACCGATACCACGGTTTCCGGACTGAAGGTAATCCTCAACCTCTTCTCGCCGTTTGACTTGACACGGGATTAATGCAAACACCTGAATTAATGCCTCGCTCCGCTACTAATTTAGGTTTCGGACATTCTTCCGCCACATCCTTCTCTCGCAAATTCGATGTGCCTCGGTCCTCGTTCTTCGAGAGCCCTGCCCCGTTAATTTCATGCGAAGCTACCGTAATCCCCTTTGTGAGCCAAAACCTAGATTCGACTTCCCGGGCCGACCGCTCGCGAGCCCGGCCCAATCCTCCCGAAGGTTGGGTGGCATGGTACAATAGGGTATCAAAATCCCACTATGCCACCTGGGAAACCATAGGAATAGCCGATGCCCCGTCATTATCGCTGTCTCCTCTTGAGAAGAATGAGAACATCCCGAAAACCATCGGCTACTTCGGTCCGACGCACCGAACCGTTTCATGTTTGGTCATGGTCCTATGACTCCGACCCCGTCGGATGTGGCCATGATCACAGGGCTAGACATTGCATCTCCCAGCCCTTCTGCATTCAAGCTACCAAAAGTCCCTTTCACTCTCTCCTCTAAAAAAGAGTGTACCAGCTGGGGTGCCTATCTCAATCGCTATATGAAAACCAAAGGCCCTGTGATAGAGAGGGAGCACACAGCCTTCTTGAATTTCTCGGCCGGAGCACTTCATATTCCGTGGTCCATCACTTGCTCCCACCAAGAATTACCTCTCCTCGGCCTATGAACTCGCTAAAGGCACCCAACTTGGCCTAGGCAAGCTATTCCTTGGAGAGATTTATCGATCCCTTCAATCGATGTCCGTCAAACCGTTCACTCGCAAAACAGCTTAAAACCGGCGGCCCTCGGTGGTTCATTCAGCTTGTGGGCCCAACTATACTTCCAAAGCCAAATCCCGCACTTCCCATCGCTGACCACCTCGCACCTTTCCGGATGAAAATGGCAAGGAAATTCGATGCACCAGCCTACGGCCAAGCCCTCGTATGGTCTCCCGGCAGCAGGTTGATCCCCAAGGAAGCAAGCAGGGTGGTTTAAGATTTTCTTCCAAGGTTTGGACAACCCCCTGTTCCACCCTTACACCGAATCGGCAAATTTTGAAAACCCCGTCTCTTTCCGATTGGATGACTTTGCCGATGACGCCGCACACAGCACTTGTACTCCCTCATGATTCGTCCTTGCTTTCTCCCCGTTGGCATGAGTACCTCGAACCGGATCATCAAGCCCGGCTATGAGTGTTATCAACCAAGCAGTAGCGGCTCGACAGCCTTGGTCTCGGACAGTGCCTCCACACTTCTTCCTACACCACCCGACAGCAAGTAGAGCTGAACCGCCCGACATCCTCACCGCCTGCAGGTGCTATACCTTCTTTGATGCTTTGGCCATACCAACTCCCCACGACCTCCGTTTCTCCTTCACCACCGATGGTTTTGAAACTTGGTGGTCTATGTGGAAGACCCACGTCTTCGTGAGGGCCCTAGGACCGCAGCTCGAAGGAGCTTGACGCCGAATATGATCCCCCGCCGACCGTGTACCGTCACTTAAGCATTTCTTGTAACTCGCCTTATGGTGATTGTCTCAGTGACCTGACTCTTTTCTCCTAGCAGCAACAAGATGGCCCAGTTCCTACACAAGCCGACGGTTCTCCTTTCGTATTTCTTCCTCCGGCACCAGTGGTCCTCTTCTGCCAGAGCTCGCCTCCCCTGAAGAAAGTTATAATGCAGAGTCAACCGATTTCACCGAAATTGGCTCCCAAGAGTAAAGCATCTTCGGGGCCCGTTGCCCCCCGAGCCTCGACTCAGGCGAGGACGGCCGTGAGGAAAGTGGCCGCCAAGAAAACCCTGAAGCGTAAGGCTCCGGCCCAAGAAAGCTCGCGTGTAAGTTGGTTCAGACCCCATAGACTCTTGTCCGCTTTCCCGAAATTGTTTACAATACGCTTGAATTCTTCCCTATAGGCCTCCACCGAAGGAACTTCCAGCGGGGCCGAAGAAACCAGTCAGGGGGATTCGAGCCCAGGAAACTCCGAGAGGTCCACCACCCAAAGCCAGACGGCTTCACCAGCGCCGGCTTCTAAGAAAAGGTCGATTACTGACCCTTCCGTCTCCCAAGCCCTGACCAGGTCAGGGTCACGCACGAAACGCCGCTGTGCCACAAGGGCTCGTAAGAACCCACGAGCCTCTTCACCAAGCCAGAGGTCTCAAATGTAATTATCCTCTTGGTCATACTCCATGTTGTCCTCGTTGTCATTTGGATCGGGTAATCACTTTCCCCCGCAGGCCAAAGAAACTTCCAACTGGGGATGTTGAGGAGGTGCCGATGCCGTCCGCTACCCCCGGATCTAGCTGCCCCGACGCCGCCGGCCGCACGAGTGGCCGACCCAACCGAGTCCCCGTAAAAGCCGATCGTTACCGCATCGGCTGTTCCTTCTCCCTTGGGAGAGGTATGTCTCTCCTCCTTGGCTCCATCAGCTCCTCGTCACCCGCTAAACTCACCGTGTTTGCCTTATCGTGGTTGTGATCTCTCGAGCTTGCTTACGTTCGACCCGTAATCCATCGATCCCATTTCTTCCAAGGCAAGTGGGGAGCCGGATACTAGCACGGTCCGTGGCCAGCTCCAGCCGCCTCAAGGACTTGCTCTCTACCTCTATTGAGGCTCGATTGAGAATTCGAAGAAGTCAAAGGCATCCTCGAGGATATCCAGCCTCATCTCCCTATGACCCCGCAAGTGAAGCTTTGGCCTCGCCGTCACCCCGTCGGTCTTTAAGTCACGGGTGCAATCAGCTCGCCAAAGGATTACTCTTCGCCACTCCCAACTTCCGCCGAGAGCCGACATTGCCGAGAAGTGTCGACGGCTCAATGAGAAGAAGGCCGCTCCGGACGCCAAGACGGATACTTCGCCACTCGCGCCGAACTCGAGACTCCCGCACAAGGAGCCGGAGGACCTTGAAGAGAGGGTAAGGGTGACCAAACGGCTCATCCAAGACAAGGAGGCCCTTGTTGCCCGCTCCGAAGATGAAGCAAAAGGCCTCACAGCCCGATCCGAAAACCGATCCGGCTGAAATCCGTTCCCCGAGCAAGTCAGCCGGTGACGGGCAAAGACGCGATGACGAGGCTGAGATCGCTGAGGCGGAACGTATCCGTGTCGACGCCATTATCGCCCTTGGTGTGTTTCTTCAGTAGGGCCTTCATAGACAGATGATGTTTCGCTGGACTGGGTCTTTCTGTAATCGCTACGTTTGCAACGTTTTGACTCCTTTTTTTTTTACTGGCCGATTTTCCACCGGCTAACATTTACCATCTGTCTGGTGTGGTGACCATATGCCTCCCCCGAGCCGAATCTGTCTGGTAACTACAGATATCGGCTTTGCATTACGCCAAGGCACTGCACTCGTACGTCGGCTCTGTTGGGATTTGTGTAGCTGATGTGGTCGCTGTTCGTTAGATCGCCGTTGGACCCAAGCGGACCGTGTGGTGAACATGATCTTAGCTGACTCCGCTGGGCCAAAGCCCTCTCATGAAGGTATCGTAATACCCCTCGTGTAAATCCGGAGCACTAGGCTCCGTCGGGAGGACGAGCAATGCGTTCGCATCGGCCGATGTCTCGCCATCGGCTTTCCTCGCTTGGTGGACGGACCGGAATGGCAACTCTCCTTGATGCGTCCCGAGAGCTGGTTCTGACAAAGAGTGCTGATTCTTCATGACCTCCTTGATCATCCGAACGGCGACACGCTCCAAAGTATTCACCAGGCTCTCGGAATGGAGACGCAACGAGTGAGCCACCATGCCACCAATCTCATGGCGTACGGCCCTGGTACGTTCCTCTGACGGGACAGATAGGTCCACTTCATCGAGTGCGCCTTCCGGTGAGAATTCCTTCCACCCGACGCCATGCGAACGGGTTCTCGTGATATGAGCCGATGAGGTCGGCTTCGAGGGTGGCCTTGATCTCGTTGTATTGCTTCTTGAGCTCGTCGGCAGCTCCTCGTAGGTGATCGGCGTGCCGTCCGCCATCCCGTATGTAGATGGCGATGTGGTCGATGTAGACGTTGGTCCCACCGGGCGTGCCGGAATGTGTTGACCGCCAAAACCCACCGGCGGGCAGCGGCCTTGTCAACACCGTAGAGCCGGGAAGAGCCTAGAGCTGCGGGCTGGCCGAGACCCCTCCGAGCGACGGCCCGCAATGCTCTTCTCGGTCACACGCGGCGATGCGAAGTGCAAGGGCGTGCCACCTGACCTATACCCGGTCGAGAAGGTGATGGGGATGCCTCGCTTAGTTTCCGCGTAGGCATACATGTAAACGTTAAATACGAGCCTCGATCGGCTCTCGAGTTATCCTGTGAATCGGCTCAAAGAGCCGATCCACCCATGATTCGTACGGGGTGCACGAATACTTGGTGGTCCTGCTTGATCAAGATAAAGCTAATGAGATCTACGACGATTTAGGGTTTTCACCGCATAATCGGATCATCCTACTCCAAGTTAGGCCTCGCGGCCACGCACGGTGCTCGTAAGCCGATCCTAAACAAGGCCTAAAAACCAACATGAAGTTGATCCTCGGAACATCCTGTTTAGGACTTGCGAACGCCACCCTACGTGCCACCTGGATCCTCCCCCTTTGTAAGGCCTAACTATTGCAGATATTAAACTAATCCTTGTAGAACAAGGAGCAATCGTAACGGATCAGATCTACTAAATAATGATCAAGCGGGTGCCGCCCCCACACCTGAGATAGGCGTGAGGGCGGCTAGATATGCAAGGGTTGCACTACGTAAGCATGCTTAAACGAAGAACAATGCTAACCCTAACACATCTATGATAACTACGTTGCTCGCCATCAAAAGCGCTTCAAGTACGAGCAACGCATGAACAACGTGGGGCTTGTGCTGCCTAGATCGCAAGATGCGATCTAGGCAGCATGTCGCTTACCTGATAGAAACCCTCGAGACGAAGGAGTTGGCGATGCGCCGAGATTGGTTTGTTTGGGGTTGAACGTGAGTTGTTGTTTATTCCATAAACCCTAGATACATATTTATAGTCCCGCGGACTTTCTAATGTGGGCGTGCACTAACCGTGCACGAGTAAGATTCTATCTCTAAACTAAAATACGATCTAATATGTTACAGATACACGGGCAATTAAGCCCAACTTGGTATAAAAGGCCGATCCACGTATTCCTTCTATATATATATTTCTTCAAACCATCTTGATCACGGCCCACCTCTGACTTGGTCAAATTCTGGTGATAACACATCAACACCAAAATCACTTAAGAAGATATCTTCCTTCACCGGAAGAATTTCCGGCCCGGAATTTCCGGCCTAGGTAATTCTGCTTTCTCCCTTTTCCTTCCTTTTCAACACGAGATTCTTCCTTTTTCTTTCTTCTCACCATGTAAACAATATAGATCATATCTACACCACTTAAACGCATATTAGAGTATCACATATGTTTTCATCAAACACACAAAACCATCATGGTGGAGAGATGTTCTTTCAGGTAGAAGCTCGTGAGTCTGTTCCGAGATTTTCTCCCTTTTATTGCTAGTGATCTGTGTCTGAGATGTTGTAAGAGTGGATATTTGTATTTAGTTCTTCTCCTATCTATAAAAGAAAAATGTGTGCTTTCTCGTGTGTTCCTGAAAAAAATAACCTCTAGATTTTGTTTTCTGCAATGAATTAGAGTCAGTGCAACACTTATTTTTTGAAATTGTAGCTAAACATATCCAGGGAGAAGTAAGAGTGACGTTTGGTAGAGAGATTCATGACTTCGAGTCGGTAGCGAGCGTTTGGCTTAGTAACAAAACTATGTTATTTCTAGTGCTGTCCTGTGGGGAATTTGGCGTTTTCGAAATGACATGATTTTTGAATCTAACCAATGTATCGGTTTGCATGAATTTCATGCTTTAATGCAATGGAACCGGGGGTTCAACCCCTGTTGATCTAGAAAAAAAAAATACCGTGAAGTCATTTTTCTATATTGCAGTCCCTGTTCCACTGTGTAGAAATCCAGTTTAAAAAAACCCACAAGTAGATAATCGGAATCAGATGGAATGGCACTAGAACACTTGAAGTAGATTATAGACAGTTCACGACGAAAATACCGCACCAACAGGTTGTCACTACAAGTGACCAGAGAACTATTTTCAGTAACAGGTGAAGAAACACATCAATCAAATCAAAACTTTAGTTTTGATTTTGGGTCTGAATTTTTGTTTTGCTTTTTCCAAGTTTTTCATACAACTTTGCTATCACTGAAACTGCAAGGTATCAACCTACAAGATGGAATAATCTGCAAACTGAACTAATGGAATAAGTGAGTATGACTCTAAAAAAAGGAATAAGTGAGTATGTTTGGAAATGGCATGTGGTCATACAGGGCCCTTTTAACCCTTTTGTGCGTGTATGCTTGTGGGATAGATGCCTCAACACCATGGAAATTAGGACCTCTTTCCACAATCTATGCATAATTCTACTTCTTGAACCACCAAATTCGCTTCTGCCAAGATTTTGAATATTTTTATAAATTTTAAGAGAAATTTCATTCCTTTGGCCAAAACGAAAAATATTTCAGAAAGTAAAACTGGAAACTATGCTGGACACCGATGAAACCCAATGTGAGTAGACCCCGTCTCGCTGTTCGGTGGAAATCTCTCTCAAGTATCTACACATTTCTGATGAGCTGATCCCTACCCAACGCAACCCATATCAACAGCAAGAACAGGACGATCCTATGTAATTCAAGGCATCAAATAAATAAAATGATGATCAAGAAACGAAATCAAGGTCTCACCATGGATCTCCGACTCCCTGACGGCACGGAGGACAGAGCATCCGGCGACCCGTCGTCCTCCCACTCCCACGGCGCCACCGTGGTGTCCCCGCTGGCCGCACGCCGCGCCGGCGAGCGGATGCAGAGCCTGGTGGTCACCGCGCGCCATGCGCGCTCCCACGCCAACGCCATCTCGCCACGAAAGAACAGGTCACGGCTAACGGCTCTCTCGCGAGCACAGCAGAGAGACCCTGCGGTTTGGGGCTGAGCGGGTCGGCTAATCTCTAAGAATCCAAGAGAAATTCTTGGCTTCGATTTGTTTCATCGGGGAGTGATACGTAGTGTGAGAGTGAGGCCGTAAGAGCATCTAGCAGAGCCCGTAAAAACGCGAACCGAAAAACACGGATTCGATGCACCAAACTCGTGTTTACGGGCCGGAAAATGGCAGATGCAGAAGAGTCCGTAAACCAAAACTATAAAACAGAAGCTGCATCCGAATCCGTAAAAACAAGGTTTACGAAATTGATTTGCTCATGATCGATCAAATCTGAACGTTAAAACACAAACAAATCATGCATAGTTCATAGTGCAGACATCAAATGACACAATCAAATGACACAGTTCATAGTTCCCCATCAGATCTAACCGCCGGCATCAAATAGAGGTTGGCCCGCCATCAGCACCATCGGCAGTACCTCCTGGAGTCACATCGGCACCACCTCCTGGAGGCACATCGGCAGCAGCAGTTGCCTCTTGACGAGCTGCTCTTCGCCTTGCCGTGATCTTCGCCGAGGTCTCCTTCCACCACTCCAGTTGAACCTCATTCATTTCCTTCGTGTTCATCATCATGATCTCCCTCTCTTCGGCCAATAGTTGCTTCATTGCTTTGGCCTTCTTCACATTGATCCTCATCTCCTCTAACTTGGCTTTGCTCTTTGCTTCCTCTCGGCTGGCTTCAAGCTTTGCAAGGCTCGCCTCCTTCTTCGTCTCGATGATGACACGCTTGGTCTCCAAAGTCTTGGTCGCTATCACCTCCTTCGACTTCATCATTTGATCAAACTTGTCCCTCAACAATGCAGCCTCCCCCACGAGCCTTATCCTTTCCTTCGCCTTCTTGTTCCCCTCCGGCTTGTCGGTGTTCCTGCCATCCTTCTCGTCCTCGGTGTCGTCGAGCGCAACCATCGCAGCCTTCTTCGGAGCGACCTCTTCATCCCTCAGTTTCCACTTGGGGAGGTGTTGGAGCACATCAAAACAATGACGCGTGGTGAAGCTCTTGCCCTTGCTGCCGGCCATGTCTCTGTACCTAGTATCGGCAATGCGATCCTACATATGCAAAAGGAACAAACAAATCGTCAATATCTCACCCAAGATAAACTACAATTAGCTTTATCAAATATGCACTCACATATTCGTCGACAGTTGCGCCGCTAGGAGGATTGGACACCACTTGGTCCATTGCTGCTGCCCACCGGCTACACGCCGGTTTGATCGCGTCCCAACGACCTTGGAGGGATCGGTAGGTGCGATCGACAGGATGGCGAACGCGCGGCATGAGCTTATGGAACTTGTCCTCGATGCGCTGCTAGTACCGCTTCCCTGTTTGTCCGTGCCGGAGACAGCATCCATCCCCACAGAGGCCCAAGCTCGGCAAAAGGTGGCGTCTTCAATCTCCGTGTAGTTGTTGGCCCGCCTCTTTTTCCGATTTCCATCGGCCGTGACCTCCACCACACCGTCGTCCCCTTCCTCGCCCCCCTCGTCCCCTTCGTCCCCTTCTTCCACCTCGTCCCCGCAGTCGTTCTCATTGCCGAATGGAGGGAGTGGGTTAATGTTCACCTCCCCCAACATCTCCATGTAGGAGGTGGAATCGTTCCTAATTTGACGAGGCCGCAGTATGTACTTGCAATCGAAAAAACGGAGGAAGAGTTCATGTGTACCTTGCTGAGCCGTCGTCGAGCACGTCCTGGGCGGCGTTCGCGGTGGCTTCCAGAGGCGGCGGCGGCGGCGTTGGCGGAGATGGGCAAGGAGGCGCGTGGCCACGGGCAGTCGCCGCCTTCACTTTGGTCCTTTTCGGACCCGAACTCTTCGGTCTCGCACGGGCTGCCTTCGGCTTCACCGCCGACCCATCACCGGTGACCGCCGCGGCACCGGCTTGCGGGACCAGATGCGTTCCCGCGCGCCGCCTCTTCGCCCCAGTCGTCGACGAGACCGTCGAAGCAACATCCGCGGGGGTCACAGGGGTGGGAGCGGTTGCCGGGGTTGTTGGTGGAGCGGCGGAAGCTCCGGCGACCACGGGAGAGGGTGGCGGCGCCGGCACGGTAGCAACGGCAGCCGGCGGGGTAGCAACGGCGGCCGGCGGGGTCGATTCGAGACTCATCGGGGACAAATCGGAGGGTGGCGGCGCAGAGGATGGTGAGGGCGCACAGATCGGCGGGAGCGGCGGCGGTTGGGAGGAGCTGAAGGTTCCCTCGCGCGCAAATTAGGGATTGTGTTCGGGCTGCGTTCGGTTCGCTCTGTCGGCCCCTACAAATACAGGCCGACGGAGCGAACCGAACGCAGCCCGAAAAAATATTTTTGGTTTTGGCCCGTTTACGGTCACTGATCTGCGCCGTTTTTCGCCCCGAACCCGTAAAACGGCGGTTATTTTTCGGTTTTGAATCTTTTACGGGCTCTGTTAGAGATGCTCTAAGGAAAGTGAAAGCAGGGGAGAAATGCAAGGAGAGATGGGGTGGAGGGCGTTTGACTTGATCCCTGATCGCGTCTCATGTTTATTCGGCGTTAGTGTGCGTCGGAGTGACGTACTTTCAGTTGCAGCCAGTGATTTCATAGTGACAACTGGTTAATAGTAAAATGAACTTCAGAGTGAAATTATCCGTGCAAATCTCGATTCTGATTCCAATTTAGAGCAATAACACAGACTATACCTTATTTAAACTGCTGCGTAGGATAACACAAATACGAACTAACTCTGTAGGATAACAAGCTCAAGACGATCTTCTACAAACTGCGGAGTAATATCTAAGATAAACTCCCACAGAGTAGGGAGTAGTAATCCGTGCGCTTCGCCAGATTGCGTATAGTAGTGGGTGGTGATCTAATGTTTTCTGTGACGTTTCCGTGGCTCACTCTGGTCTCCTGGCTTCTGCTGCTGCCCTTCGACATGCCTCTTCTTCTGCTGCTGCTGCGGTGGCGCCGCAGCCGTCTTCCTACGCTGATCACGCGACCTCTTCACCATCGCAGCCATTGCCGGAGTCGCGTAGGCCCGGGCCGACCGTTTGCTCTGCTTGATAGGCCGTTTGTAGTCCACAGTCCGTGAGCGCAAACAGTCTCGTAATCCTTCTCCGTCTTCATCTTCTTCAGCTTCTTCACATTCATCGTCGTCGTCCTCATCACTATCACTATTGTCTAACTCTAAACTAAGCGGTACGCTCTGGCTCATCAGCTGCATGCCGCCGGCGCGCTGCTGCCTGTGCGAGCTCATCCCGGACAGGAAGCATGCGCGTCCTACCGTCTCGTACTCATCTCGGTCTTCCACGCGAGCGATAAGGTCACGCAGCTCGCCCTCCAGGGCCGTGAACGTACTGCGGCCGGACAGCCGTACCGCCGAACGCTCGACGGCCTCAAGCCGGCGTCGCAGTATCCCTGCGCCCTCGGCATGTTCGTTGCGATCAGCCGCGTCCCGTGCCGCTGCCATGTCTTCAGTTGCAGCCACGCGCAGCCGCTCACGCTCGACCTCCACGGACGGCTCCTCGTCGGTCACCTCAACGGGCCTCTGGACCACGGCATCGTCTCCAGTGACGTCGACCGCCTGCCCCGTAGCGGCATCTCGGTAATTGCAGCTCAGCTTGATAAGGCCGGTGACGCCATCATCGGCTCCTGCAGCAGGTACGTCCAGGAGTACCAGAAAGCGCCTCTCCTCGTCGGCGTAGAGCTCGCCCACGTCCACCGAGGCCGCACGGCCACCGGCGTCCACGCGGTTGTCGTAGCGTCCGGACTTGACCTCCCGGACGCGCACGCCAGGATGTAGGCACGTCAGCGCGATGCGCGCCTCTTGGACGGCGACCGTGAGGAGCCCGCCGAGGCACTGCGCGAACGAGTCCTGGAGGACAGCCTCGTTCTCGATGAAGGAAAACGTCCCGGCCGTCATCTCCGCGATTGTGTGCATCGCGGCAGCGTCGTGGTCGGCGCCGAAGCCAAACGTGTGGACCGCTGGAGGCCGGTTGCCGGCGCCGCTGTAGGTTAGCGAAGATGGCACAAGGTTGATGTAGTTAGCAGCGTTTCTACCATGTCTCATCCCGGCGTAGGTGTTCGAGTCCTGCCCGTCGGAAAGGAGCATGATGCTGGTGACGGCGTTCTTGTACCGGCGGTGGTCGAGCACCTCGGCGGCCACTCGTAGGCCTTTGCCGATGTCCGTGCCCCCGTTCGCGAAGAGGGACTCCACGGCTCGCTTCGCCTCGGCCTTCCCCGCGTCAGACGTGCGCACGAGACGGAACAGGCGCCTCGCGTCGTGGTTAAAGGCCACCACGGAGAGGCGGTCAGCGGATCCGAGGTTGTCGATGACGAACCCCATTGCCTGCTTCAGCAGCGCCAGCTTAGAACCGATCATGCTGCCGCTGACGTCGAGCACCGTCACGAGGTCGAGCGGCGCGCGCGCGGCCTCGGTGGCGGCCGCCGATGGCGCCTTCACGTGCACGAGCAGCGCGAAGTTGTCGCGGGACGAGCCCCTCGCCACGGCCGGGCACTCGCAGTGCGCCTTGAGGACCATCGCTCCTCCGTTGGTGCCGGCTTCGGCATCCGCCTGAACGATCTCCTGCACCGGATCGTCATCTTCGTACGTGCGGCCGCGCACTTGCCTGGATGACGACGACGGCGGCGGAACCTGTTGGGGCGATGGCGGCGGCGGCACCCGTGGAGCGTTGACGGCCGGCAGGACGGTCCACGGCGCCTTGCAGAGCGGGCAGTCGTGGTTGCCGTGCGCGACGCTGGCGGAGATGCAGTTGAGGTGGAAGGCGTGGGAGCACTCCGCCGTGAAGCCGGCCTGGCCGCGAACCATGCCGCCGAGGCAGATGGCGCACACGTCGGCGTCGCTCGCGTCGGCCATGGAGCAGCGGAAGGATTGGATCTTGATGTCCGTAGGATAATTGCTAGCTAGGGATTTCTTCTCCCCTCTGGTTCTTGGATGAAATCGGCGAGTGGGCGGCCGGGCGTATATATAGCGCCCGCCTCGGGTTAGGTCGGTTCAACGAGTAGTCCTGAAACCAAGGTGTGTAACCGCCACGGAAACAAGGCAAATACTAGTACTACCTCCATACTCCATACCTAATAGGTAATTACGCATTTCGAGAAACAAATTTAATAATATATTTGGTCAACAAAATATGAGATATATGCCACAAAATTATACCGTTGGATTCGTATTCAAAAAATATTTTCAATAATTTTTTTTTGATATATATCTTATATTTTATTAATCAAATTAGTAGTCAAATTTGTTTCTCGAAGTGCGTAATTGCCCATTAATCCGGTATGGAGGTAGTACTACGTTACTCGTATTTCATGTATGAGTGGACTTTCCATCTCGACATGTTAGCTGATCAGGGCCCTTATTATCTGTAATTTACCAAGAATTTTAGGGTAGAGCATGTACAATAGGCGGAGAAGGCGTGTGTTCTTTTAGCCGTCCACGTTATCTAGAGCAGACGCTAAATAGTGTCTATGTCTAAGTTGACTGAGATTTTCTTAAGTCTCAGTCAACTCAGAAAAGTGCAATTGCAGTTTAAAAAAAAGTGCAACTTGGTTGAGTTGCACATTTCTGGCAGAAAAGTGCAATTGCACTTTTTTAACAGAAAAGTGCAACTCAAGCACTTTTTTGCAATTGACTTAGACTTAAGAAAATCTCAGTTGACTGAGACATAGCAAAACCGATAATGTATTATCTCTTATGTCATCTCTAGCAATTAATGAGAATCAAATAATTTTAGTACGAAATTGGGTTGATAAGAGAAGACATATAGTATAATGGAGAAAATAGTCTTCTCTTATTATCTAAGAGACCATCCTTTAGCTAAGAGAAGACAACCTTATCTTATTTTATTCTCTCTTGTTTAACTAAGCAAAAAATCCGATGTATCGACCGTAAGGGAAGGCTAACGTCATCCGATTATACATGCCCTTAGCGACTGACGTGTGTTATCTGGGAGTAGGCACCTATCTGGGAGTGTCTAATCTGCATATAATAGCTGATTTTCAATTCGGAACCTTCTAGATTTCCAATTCCTCATCGCGTAAGGGGTCAACGAATTTCGCTCGAAGAGACTGAAAAACCTAATAGATTATTTTCATGAGATATACCGTTTTCACTATCTTCCTATTCATTTCATGTAATATATGACAAGAAGCATTTTGAAAAGTAGAAGACGAGGATTCTTGTATTGGATTTAGCTCCGTCACATCATCTTATCATTTATAATTTCTTGCATTCATCATCTATGTGCGAGTTTATAGCTTATAAAGTTGATTCTTCTATCTTAGTGCGCCTTGCAGTATTCTTTTTTGCATTGTCACTAGAAATATTTTTCTATTAATAATGTCTATTTGATGCACACGGTAATAAGTGTATTATTTAATCATGCTCATTTTCTGCACACTATCATTAGTATGCTTGTTTCAATGCCCTTTAACTTTGGTGAATGTTAGATATTTCTTAGAATATGCATGTATCATTACTAGGGTCTTGCGTAGTATTAGTAGGGTGAAGGAAACATATTGTTCTTCTGCGAGTTCAATGTGGACAAGACATTATCCTACCAGGCGTTTGAAATTAATTGTTGATCAACAATGGCACTGCTGTCAAGGGAGTAGTTGTTGTAGAAGTCAACTGTAAAGGTCGCAAAACTAATAATTTGGGTTGTGTTAATGAAGTTTAATGTCATTTTGATAGCATCTGTGTACTTATTTGTAGTATTTTAGTATTGTAGAAACACAAAGATGTGGTATTTTTGATGTTTTTAGTCAACACGTTGAGACAATTATGGAGACAATCACATTGAGTTGTCTTGATGACTAAGGTGAAGCGCCACAACAATATAACAAGAGCTTTTGCACATCATATACCATTTCTACCGTATGAGCAAAATGGTATCACAAAATATTACGAATAAGATGGAATCATAAAAAAACTATGCCTCAAATTACATGTTTAGCAAAATAGTTTTAAAGGCTTGAGTAGCCCGTCACTCGTGGCAACGCACGGTCATTTTAACTAGTGCCAATTAAATTTCTTGAGAAGTGAGATCTGTTTGTTCATTTTCGGAAGAAGAAGAAAAAAAACTATTCGGTCTCAATCCTAATCTTGGTGGGTTCAATAGTTTGCGCTCCTTGGCCGCTCCTTGCTCCTCAGCTCCCGCGATCTCCGCGATCGGTCCAGCATGTCCATCATCGCCGGCGTCATGTACGAGAACGACGCGGTCGATATCTGCGTCGTGGCACGGCCGGACTCTGCTCTGCGGCCCGCCGTCTCGCCGTCGCAAGACATCTGCCGAGACGTGGCGCGCTGCTGCGCGTGCGAGCTCAGCCCTGCGAGCACGTACGCACGCCCGGACAGCTCGTACCGCCGCCGGTCCGCCACGCGCGCGCGCATCTCCTGAAGGTCTCGCGACAGCTCCACGCACATGGAGTCCCCAGCCCGGGCCACCGCCGAGCGCGCCACGGCTCGCTGCTTCTTCCGGAGTATCTCTACCGCCTCCTCATGCGCGCCCCGCTCCGCCGCCGCTCGAGCCGCGGCGATGCCGTCCGTCGCCTCCAACCGGACGCGCTCCCGGTCGACCTCCGCGGAGCGCTCGAGGCTCGCCGAACGCGACGGCCTGAGCACCACCGCGTCCTCGCCGTCCACGTTGGTTGGCAGTCCAGTAGCCATGTCCCGGTAAACGCAGCTGACTTGCATCAGGTGGGTGACGTCCGAGGTGACGCGCGCTCTGGGCACGTCCATGAGCAGCAAGAAGCGCCTCTCCTCGTCCGCGTAGAGCTCGCCGACGTCGATGGATGCGGCGCGGCCGTCCTCGTCGATGCGGCTCCTGTAGCAGCCGGAGCTGACCGACCGCACCCGGACGCCCGTGTTCGCGCACGCGACGTCGACGCGCAGTTCCTGCACGGCGACCGAGAGGAGGCCGCCGATGCACTGCGCGAAGGCGTCCTGGATGTCCGCCTCGTTCTCGATGAAGGAGAAGGTGCCGCCCGTGGCCTCGGCGATGGTGTGCATGGCCGCCGCGTCGTGGTCGGTGCCGAACCCGAAGGTGTGGACCGGCGCGGACCGGTAGCCGTCACCGGTGTACGCGAAGGAAGGCGGCACGAGCGCGTCGTAGTCGGCGTCCTGCCCGCGCCTGGGCACCGTGTACGTGTCCTGCCCATCCGACAGGAGTATCACGCTCGCGACGGCGTTCCTGTGGAGGCGGTCATCGAGCACCTTGGCGGCCTTCCGGAGCGCGGCGCCGATGTTGGTGCCGCCGCCGGCCGCGAGCGACTCCACGGCGCGCTTCGCCAGGGCCTTCCCGCCGTCCGACTCCGACATGCGCGCGAGCCGCATCAGGCGGCTGGCGCCGGAGGAGAAGGAGACGACGCAGAGGCGGTCGGCGGGGCCGAGGCTGTCGACGACGAAGCCCATGGCCTGCTTCAGCAGCGTCAGCTTGCTCCCCACCATGCTGCCGCTCACGTCGAGCACGGTCACCAGGTCGAGCGGCGCCCGAGCGCGCGGTGGCGCGTCGACGCCACCGCTTCCCGGAGCCCTGGCGTGCACGAGCACGGCGAAGTTTTCGTGGGTGGCGTCCCGCGGGAGAGACGAGTACTCGCAGTGCGTGTTGAGCGCTACCGCTATCGACCCGCTGCTGGACGACGTTGAGCCTGCTGCGCTATGGTGTCGGTCGCCGAGAGGCCGAGGCGCTCGGACTAGCGGGTCGTCGTCGTCGAACACGCGCGGCTCCTTGGGCCGGAAGAAGGGCTGAGCTGGCACGCGCGACGCTGGTGGCGGCGGCGTGCTCCTGGAGGAGCGGGAGGACGGCAGGTCGCGGCACCGCGCGCTGCAGAGCGGGCAGGCTTGGCGGCTGCTGATCTCGAGGCTCCCGGAGACGCAGCGGAAGTGAAACTGGTGGGAGCAGTCGGCCGTGAAGCCGCTGCCGCCGAAGCCACGGCGCATGTCGCCATTGCAGATGGCGCAGGTGCTGATGTTGCTCTCCATTGCCGTGGCTCTGACCGTGGACACAAGAAACTGCTGTGGGTGTGGGGGAGAGGTTTGACAACAACTACTGCTACAGGATGACAGCGATTACAAAATGCATTCTTGCTGGCTGTTATCGCGTACGGTGCGTGTTGTACACGAAGTCATCGTTTGCTGCGAATTAATTAGTACTACTAGTACTAGCCTAGAAGAAGAATCCATCGCTGCAGGAACAGAAAATTCCGATCCTGATTTCGTCTTGGGGAACAAGGTCAGCCAATTGTCATGCCAGAATCAAATGGTTATGGAACACTGGATCTTCGTAGCACGTTGGATACGAACCCAACGCCATTTCTTTAACTACACTTGCACGAAATCAGGATTGAAATTTTCTTTGTCTTTAAAAAAACCCAACGCTGAAAACCATAGGGTCACGGAAACACCATTTGACCAGCCACCACGTCCTCCAAAGCATCCCAAACGCATCCGGATCGAACGTTTGGGGTTGTGTTTCATTCGTGTCGCGGTTGAGTCTCTCCCCAGCCGTGTCCCCTAAACTTCGCCCCCAAATAGAAATTTAAATAGTTTGCATTCAAAAGATATCGTTCCTGCCGAAATCGTCGCGATCAGAGTAGCCGCGATCAAATTACTGGGCGCGTGATCATATTACAGACAAACTTAAATTAAAAGAAGAGGAAGGGGTTGGGCGACGGCGACGCAGACGGGGCATCCTGAGTCGACGTAGGCCTGTCGATCACGACGACCTCATCATGATCTGCCCGATATGCATGCTCTGTCGCCGACGCCGAGGCAGAGGCCGATGCAGGTGTACTAGTAGATGTTATCGCGCACACGTCTGCCGGCTCTTTCTCCGGGGTTGGGGTTGCAGCCGCAGCCGCTGCCTCGACCGCCATGGCCGTCTATTTTGACTTCGATGTCGTCGAGGATCTGGTCTTTGAAGAAGTTGCGTGCCGCCCGCTTCCGGGGAGACATTTCTTCTGTCGACGCTGTCAGCAGGGACATGTTCTCCTTGCGTTTCTTGAGCGCCATCTTCTCCTCTTGCCTCTTCAGCAGCGCCGCCCACCTTTCGTCGACCTTTTTGTCGCAGCAGAGCAAGGTCGAGGAGATCTCGGTGAGGCACTGCGTGAACGTCGCATGCGACTTCTCGGTCAACGTAGCATCGGCCAAGGCGGCCTTGGCAGCCTTGTTGCCGATAGGGCGCCCTGCCGATGTTGTCAGCGGCGTATCCAGATTAATGGCGTCTTTCCCCTTCGATAACGACTGACGCGTCAACCACCATTTGTTGTTCATTTTGAGCTTGCTATAGCAATGCATGAGTGCGAAAGACTTATTCCCTTCCGAGTACCTCCGATACAACTCCATGGCCTTGTCAAACTACCCAAAGGAAATGCAATCATATCGTCAAACAAACTAGGCGCTAAATGAAATGCAATCAGATCGTTGAACAAAGATTATCATAGAAAGAGGCGTACCACATCACTGATGTTCGCGCCGCTGTCGGCTCGGGTCTCGGCCTCGTGATGGTACCCATGGAACAAGTTCACCGACGCCTGGATGATGGCCCAACACGTCGATATTGCCTTTTGGCTCCTCTTCATTGTCACTTTGCGGTAATCGGCGTTAACTAGCTTGCGCTCGTCGAACTCCACTTTGATCCTTGCCCAATACTTTCCATATTTTTGGTTGGCGCCGATGATAGAGTCATGGCTCACCTTCGCCCACGACTCGTAGAGACATTCATCCTCCGGAACCGTCCACTTGGGGCATCGTGTGTCCGAGGCCTTCTTCTTCTTCCTCACACCGGTCGCGTCAACCTCCACGAGATCATCTGCATCCTCCGCGGCACCCGCGTTGTCCTCGTCCTCTTCGTCGCTGCCCTCTCCATCCTCGCCGTCCTCTTCGTCTACCCCCCCTCATCACCCTCCTCCTCCTCCTCATCCACCTCCTCACCACCGGCGAATTCGAGCGGGCCCCTGCGCCCAGTAAACTGGGCGCCGTCCGCACCGGGGCCTGGCTCCCGCTGGGTCGCTGGCTCGTACGCTGGGGAGTAGAACATGGCGTTGGGATTGAAGCCTCCATGCGTTAGCGCATCCTCGTACCGCGGCGACAAGTTTAGCGTCACGCACCCGGGATGGCGGAGGGGCCGTCGTTGTAGAACCCGGATGTCGACGGAGACTGCACTCCCAAAATGTACACCGGCGCCGACGCAGTCCATTGGCTCACGTTGGTAGCCGCGATACACGCGGCCAACGCCTGCTGATGCGCGCGTGCTACCACCGTCTTCTTCTCCTGCTGCGCCTCCCTCCGCCCCCTCCGCTCTGTCGTCGACAGCTTGCGGCGCAGGCAGTCTTGGTGCCATTCATCGTCGGTCCATCCTTTCGGCCTCTTCTTCGGAGGCGGCGCCTTCCGCGGCTTCACGAAGGGCGCCTTCGTCCCTTTCGTCCCATTGTCCGGCGGCTTGGTGGCCGCTTTCTTGGGCGCCTTTTTTTGGCCTGTTGGCGGCGCCATGGATGGGGAGAGGTAGCGGCGGCGGGAGGGACAGAGTAGTGGTGGCGGGAGGGAGAAATGTATCGGCGGTATAGGTGGTGAAATGTGTTGGGATCACAGAAATGCGCGACGGGAGAGTCGCGATGTGGCGGGCGAGGCGCGATTTGGCGGGAGAGGGGGACGAACTTTTCCTGTGCCGCTGACGCGCCGGTCCCGCCATGCCTCGCCTCGCTTTTCGTTGTGTCCGGCGTGCCCGGAGCGTCTCCTGTGAGGCGGGGATGGGGTCGGTACGTTGGACACCATATCGGATCGCGCCGGACAAAAAGAGACTTCGTGGAACCGGCTGGGAACGTTTTTTTTGTCCGCCCAAATTTCTTTGGGGACGTTTTGGGGGACGCGGATGGAGATGCTCTAATTGTGGCATACAATTAGCTGACCTTGTTCGGTTGTTCCCAATACTCAATGGCCGCATATTTTCTCGTTTGCGAAGGATTCGGATATTTCAGTTCAGGATTTGATTCAGCCTGAAGATGGGCAGCAACTTTTTCACTTCCCTTTATATGTGGAGGCCTTCAAGGAGGTAAATGGTTTTCAGCAAGTTGTTAACGGTTTTGATCTTCACCAACTCAAAGACACTTGAAATACCCATGGGGGATTACTATTCTGTATCTAGGGCGTACAAATATTTTCAAGGTTCAGTTCATCATTCCCCTACTTTCAAATGGCTTTGGAATTCCTGCTGCCAGTAAACAATACAATGTCTTCTTCTGGCTTCTATTACACAACTAGGGAAATGTTGCAGAGCAAACTTTCTTAATCCCAGATTATTCTTGCATAATGTGTGGCTCTCACATCATCTTGAAAAACAAGGATCATCTCTTCCTTTCTTGCAATTTTGCTTCTTCAAGAACATTTCAAGCAGCCTCTAAAGGACGAAAACGATATTATTTTATACTTTCTCCATTTTCAAATAGCTGAAAGTTCTAGTTTGACTGACCAAAATAATTGGAAGTATAAATGAGGCGGTCCCAGGATCCCTCTCATGCCACGATGAAGATCTACTTGATGCATGTCTTCATTGATCTGGACAGTCTTGAGTTTCGGAAGGCTTCATCGGTGAACTTCAATAGACGACATGCTTGGAGGTTGCTGGATCGGATGATATTGGGTCGAACGTAACCATGTTTTTTTACCGTTTGCTTGATGTGAAGCTCTGCATTGCATTCTGTTGTCGTCGTGGAACATGTCTTTAATTCCACATGATGAAGTCAGTTGCGGAGAATAGCATGATAGCCAAGATCCGTGGACTGGTGATGGTGGTGTCCTAGTGGCGAGGTGATTAGTGACTTGGAGCAACGGGCGAGAGAAATTCAGAGTCTAAACTTGCTGTTCTTAATTGGTTGTGCCCAGCAATAGTCTTATTAAAGACATTGTTTTGTGAACTTGGCTGTATTTATGGGTAAAAAACTATAATCTATGATCAGGGCGATAACGGCACTTGTGCACTGTTTCCTTCTAGAAAGCGTCGATTTTGGAGAAGATGAATTTTGGGTGTTGTCTTGGTGGTGTTTGGTCAGGAATAGATCACTCTAGTAGGACTTTTCTTTTCTGTAATTCTTTTTTTACGTGTGCATCCGTATTGACATTAGAAAATTATGTTGTTGCATGGGCTAGATGTAGTTGGTATCGCCGCGATATTAATATATATTCCCTTTGTCGAAAAAGTCATCCTTTAGACACAAAGTTCCTAGTAATAAAGGAACCACTACGATTATGCTATGCTACCGCTCAAAAGATAGAGTTTGCTTAATTAGAGCATCTTCAGTCGCGTCTCCCAAACCGTCCCCCAATCCACGCCGAATCGAGCGTTTGGGGAACGTGTTTTGTTCGTGCCGCGTTTGGGGGACGTCGCTCCCCAGTCGCGTCGCCTAAACGCTCCCCCCAAACATTAAACAAGGGTTTTCGAAAATACAACCATTTATTAAATATAGCATACAAATAAATATGTTTGCGGAGATTGCTTTCAAATTAAAATACAACGAACAATAAAACAACAAATAAATAGGGCTAGATCAATGTGCCGCGGTATTTGCTGATAATCCTTTGATCCTCCACAAATGCTCAACGAGATCAACTTGAAGTTGCTCGTGAATATTGCTATCACGGATCTCTGCGTGCATGGCGAGTAAATCAGCAAAATCTGCAGGCAACTCATGATCAACCTCCGCAAGAGGGTCTTCACACTCATAGGGACCAACATGTGACCTGGCATGATTCTTGCGGTCATCCTCGATGATCATATTGCGCATGATCACACAAGCCTGCATCACCTCCCACATTTGGTCGTGAGACCAGCTTAGAGCATGGTACCGAACAATTGCAAATTGAGCTTGAAGCACACCAAATGCCCGCTCGACATCCTTCCTGCAAGCCTCCTGTCGTGTAGCAAAGTGGGAATTCTTCTGGGCTGATGGATTCGAGATTGTTTTGACAAAAGTGGCCCATGTTTGATATATACCATCGACTAGATAATAGCATTTGGTATATTGGTGGCCATTGATCTCATAGTTGCATGGTGGAGCATGCTCTTCAACTAGTCCGCTGAACACCGGAGACTGCTGCAACATGTTGATGTCATTGTGTGATCCGGCCATGCCAAAGAAAGAATGCCAAATCCAAAAGTCATAATCTGCCACGGTGATAGGGCAAAGGTGGCCGATCTTTCGATGAGAGTATGATAGCGTCGATTTGTTGGTGGAGTTCGTGCTTGACGATCCGACTACACGTGCAAAGCTCGTGCGCCAATGCAATCGCTAGGACAATCTCCGGGAGTTACTGGATCTTGCGGATGCGCGATCAGCCTGACCAGCGAGGGTCTTAATTCCTACCTGAAATCGAGAACAAGTAAGAACTAATGATGCAATCAGAATATTGCGGATGAAAGATGAAAGCTTTATTGAAAAAGGTGGGATTCCGAATAATCGGTCTTGCTCTGGGCGTTGGCCTCAAAAGAAGTACACGAGAGTTGCAGCAATGGATAACTTTTAGTCTAATCAAAATATGAGTCTAAACGTGACGGCTATGGGGGTATTTAAAGGAGGAAAAGGTGGGGTTTCGGCCAGCCATACATATGGTGGCCGAACCAAACCCTAGAAGGCCTTTCCCCCTTCAATACGGACTCTAAAAAGTGCCTGACTTAATTCCTGCGAAAATAACATGGGCCTGGCCCAAAACTAAAGGTGACGCAGCACCGTATTATGCTATGGACGAAATTATGAAGTGGGAAACTCTATATTTCGTACATGTCTTCATCTCTTCTTATGGTGGCTTCAAAGTTCTGAAATCTCCACTTGCGGCGTCATCTTCAATCCTCAAATGCTTGCTGCCATCTCCTTCATGCGTGATCATGCTCCAATGCTTGTCCTCCTCATCCATGTTTGGTCCATCATTCCTAAGAGTAACAAACATATCTGATTTAGGCAACATCATATTCTCATGTATGTGAGGAATAGTTCCAAGAAACGAAAGTACCTGATAGTTAAGTTGTTTGGCACGAGCTCGAGTGATTGGTCCTTGTATTTGTGTTGTTGTAGGTACAACGGTTGTATCAAGAGATGGGATTTCCTCATCATGCCCCCCTTCTTGAATTGAAGTCGTCCTCGACGAAAGCTCCTCTTCTTCACCAAAGTAAGGCTTCAAATCTGAAATGTTAAATGTAGGACTAACCAGACCCAATTCTGCAGCAAGCTCAAGTTTATATGCATTATCATTTATTTTCTCTAACACCTTAAAAGGACCAGCAGCGCGTGGCATTAGTTTAGACTTGCGCAATTCAGAAAAACGATCTTTGCGCAAATGCAACCAAACAAGATCACCAACATCAAACACAACATGTTTTCTTCATCTATCCCCAGCAATTTTAAACTTAGCATTCATGCGTGCTATGTTGTCTTTAGTAGTCTCATGCAATTTTAGTATCAATTCAGCACGGTCTGTAGGATCCAAATTATTTTGCACAGAAGATGGTAAAGGCAACAAATCAATAGGTGCACGTGGTACAAAACCATAAACAATCTCAAATGGGCAATCTTAGTGGTAGAATGCAGCGAACGATTGTAAGCAAATTCAACATGAGGTAAACATTCTTCCCACAATTTTAAGTTCTTCTTCAAAACAGCCCGCAGCATAGTAGACAAAGTTCTATTTACTACTTCAGTTTATCCATCAGTTTGGGGATGACATGTAGTACTAAACAGCAATTTAGTCCCCAACTTAGCCCATAAACATCTCCAAAAGTGGCTAAGAAACTTAGTATCACGATCAGAAACAATAGTATTTGGCACACCATGTAAACGCTCAATTTCGCGAAAGAACAAATCAGCAACATGTGTAGCATCATCAGTGTTGTGACATGGAATAAAGTGTGCCATCTTAGAAAACCTATCCACAACAACAAAGATACTATCCCTCCCCTTCTGTGTACGAGGCAAACCCAAAACGAAATCCATAGAAATATCCTCCCAAGGTACACTAGGAACAGGAAGAGGCATATATAAACAATGTGGATTAAGTCCAGACTTAGCTTTTTGACATGTAATGCAGCGTGCCACAAATCTCTCAACATCTCGACACATACGTGGCCAAAATAAGTGTGCAGCAAGTACATCCTCCGTCTTCTTCACACCAAAGTGTCTGATACGTCTCCGACGTATCGATAATTTCTTATGTTCCATGCCATATTATTGATGATATCTACATGTTTTATGCACATTATATGTCATTATTATGCGTTTTCCGGAACTAACCTATTGACGAGATGCCGAAGGGCCAGTTCCTGTTTTCTGCTATTTTTGGTTCCAGAAATCCTAGTAAGGAAATATTCTCGGAATCGGACGAAATCAACGCCCAAGTTCCTATTTTGCCCGGAAGCATCCAGAACACCCGAGAGCCGCCACAGGGCCCCCAGATGATAGGGTGGCGCGGCCCACCCCCTGGCCGCGCGGCCCTATGGTGTCGTCGCCCCTTCGACCTTCTGACGCCGCCTCTTCGCCTATATAAAGGTCCCAGACCTAAAACCTCGAGACGAAAAAGCCACGGTACGAGAAACCTTCCAGAGCCGCCGCCATCGCGAAGCCAAGATCTGGGGGACAGGAGTCTCCGTTCCGGCACGCCGCCGGGACGGGGAAGTGCCCCGGAAGGCTCCTCCATCGACACCACCGCCATCTTCATCAACGCTGCTCGTCTCCCATGAGGAGGGAGTAGTTCTCCATCGAGGCTCGGGCTGTACCGGTAGCTATGTGGTTAATCTCTCTCCTATGTGCTTCAATACAATAATCTCATGAGCTGCTTTACATGATTGAGATTCATATGATGATGCTTGTAATCTAGATGTCATTATGCTAGTCAAGTGGGTTTTACTTATGTGATCTCCGGAGACTCCTTGTCCCACGTGTGTAAAGGTGACAGTGTGTGCACCGTGTGGGTCTCTTAGGCTATATTTCACATAATACTTATTCACTGTTGTGAATGGCGTAGTGAAGTGCTTATTTATATCTCTTTATGATTGCAATGTGTTTTGTATCACAATTTATCTATGTGCTACTCTAGTGATGTTATTAAAGTAGTTTATTCCTCCCGCACGGTGTAATGGTGACAAGTGTGTGCATCCGTATTAGTACTTGGCGTAGGCTATGATTATGATCTCTTGTAGATTGTGAAGTTAACTATTGCTATGATGGTATTGATGTGATCTATTCCTCCTACATAGTGTGAAGGTGACAAGTGTGCATGCTCGTGTTAGTACTTGGTTTAGTCGTGTTGATCTTTCATGCACTCTAAGGTTATTTAAATATGAACATTGAATTGTGGAGCTTGTTAACTCCGGCATTGAGGGTTCGTGTAATCCTACGCAATGGTGTTCATCATCCAACAAAAGAGTGTAGAGTATGCATCTATCTATTCTGTTATGTGATCAAAGTTGAGAGTGTCCACTAGTGAAAGTATATTCCCTAGGCCTTGTTCCTAAATACTGCTGTCGCTTGTTTACTGTTTTACTACGTTACTACTGCTACGTTACTACTGCTTGTTTACTGTCCTGGGCAAAGCACTTTTCTGGTGCCGTTGCTACTACTTATTCATACCACCTGTATTTCACTATCTCTTCGCCGAACTAGTGCACCTATTAGGTGTGTTGGGGACACAAGAGACTTCTTGCTTTGTGGTTGCAGGGTTGCATGAGAGAGATATCTTTGACCTCTTCCTCCCTGAGATCGATAAACCTTGGGTGATCCACTTAAGGGAAACTTGCTGCTGTTCTACAAACCTCTCGCTCTTGGAGGCCCAACACTGTCTACAAGAATAGAAGCACCCGTAGACATCAAGCTATTTTCTGGCGCCGTTGCCGGGGAGGAAAGGTAAAAGGTACTCACACTCCGGATCTCGGCTACTAAGCTATTTTCGCCGTTGTAAGTACTCAAAGCTATTTCCTTTAGATCCTGCAATTGCATCTTTTTGTTTCTTGTTTACACTAGTTTGGCATAATGGACAAGAATGAGCTTCTTATTCTATTTCCTGATTTAAAACATGGATTGTTTGATGCGAAAATTAAAAAACCTATGGAACCTTATTTGCATGTCGGTAGTAATATTAGTATGAACGCTTTGAACACCATTGTTGATAATAATATAGAAAGTTCTAAGCTTGGGGAAGCTGGGTTTTCATGATCTTTTTAGTCCCCCAAGCATTGAGGAGAAAATTTTCTTTGATGATACTTTGCCTCCTATTTATGATGATTATAATGATAGTAGTGGTCTTTTGGTGCCACCTACTATGGAGAGTAAATTTTATTGTGATTATACTATGCCTCCTACACTTGATGAGAATAATAATGATAGCTACTTTGTTGAATTTGCTCCCACTACAACTAATAAAATTGATTATGCCTATGTGGAGAGTAATTATTTTATGCATTAGACTCATGATAAGAATGCTTTATGTGATAGTTATATTGTTGAGTTTGCTCATGATGCTACTGAAAGTTATTATGAGAGAGGAAAATATGGTTGTAGAAATTTTCATGTTACTAAAATGCCTCTCTTTGTGCTGAAATTTTTGAAGCTACACTTGTTTTATCTTCCTATGCTTGTTACTTTGCTCTTCATGAACTTGTTTACTTACAAGATTCCTATGCATAGGAAGCATGTTAGACTTAAATGTGTTTTGAATTTGCCTCTTGATGCTCTCTTTTGCCTCAACTACTATTTCTTGCGAGTACATCATAAAAACTGCTGAGCCCATCTTAATGGCTATAAAGAAAGAACTTCTTGGGAGATAACCCATGTGTTTATTTTGCTACAGTACTTTATTTTGTATTTGAGTCTTGGAAGTTGTTACTACTGTAGCAACCTCTCCTTATATTATTTTATTGCATTTGTTGTGCCAAGTAAAGTCTTTGATAGTAAAGTGAATACTAGATTTGGATTACTCGCGCGAAACAGATTTCTTGCTGTCACGAATCTGGGCCTAATTCTCTGTAGGTAACTCAGAAAATTATGCCAATTTACGTGAGTGATCCTCAGATATGTACGCAACTTTCATTCAATTTGAGCATTTTCATTTGAGCAAGTCTGGTGCCTCAATAAAATTCGTCTTTACGGACTGTTCTGTTTTGACAGATTCTGCCTTTTATTTCACATTGCTTCTTTTGCTATGTTGGATGGATTTCTTTGTTCCATTAACTTCCAAGTAGCTTTGAGCAATGTCCAGAAGTGTTAAGAATGATTGTGTCACCTCTGAACATGTGAGTTTTTGATTATGCACTAACCCTCTAATGAGTTTGTTTTGAGTTTGGTGTGGAGGAAGTTTTCAAGGGTCAAGAGAGGAGGATGATATACTATGATCAAGAAGAGTGAAGAGTCTAAGCTTGGGGATGCCCCGTGGATCATCCCTGCATATTTCAAGAAGACTCAAGCATCTAAGCTTGGGGATGCCCAAGGCATCCCCTTCTTCATCGACAAATTATCAGGTTCCTTCTCTTGAAACTATATTTTTATTCGGTCACATCTTATGTACTTTACTTGGAGCATCTGTGTGCTTTTATTTTCGTTTTGTTATTTTCATTCTCTGAATAAATTCATGCTTGTGTGGGAGAGAGACACGCTCCGCTGGTTCATATGAACACATGTGTTCTTCGCTTTATCTTTTAGTGTTTATGGCGAAGGTTAAAACTGCTTCGTTCATTTTTATATGGTTGGAAACGGAAAATGCTACATGTAGTAATTGGTAAAATGCCTTGGATAATGTGATACTTGGCAATTGTTGTGCTCATGTTTAAGCTTTTGCATCATATACTTTGCACCCATTAATGAAGAAATACATAGAGCTTGCTAAAATTTGGTTTGCATATTTGGTCTCTCTAAAGTCTAGATAATTTCTAGTATTGAGTTTTGAACAACAAGGAAGACGGTGTAGAGTCTTATAATGTTTACAATATGTCTTTTATGTGAGTTTTGCTGCACCGGTTCATCCTTGTGTTTGTTTCAAATAACCTTGCTAGCCTAAAACCTTGTATCGAGAGGGAATACTTCTCATGCATCCAAAATCCTTGAGCCAACCACTATGCCATTTGTGTCCACCATACCTACCTACTACATGGTATTTCTCCGCCATTCCAAAGTAAATTGCTTGAGTGCTACCTTTAAATAATTCAAAATTTATCACCTCTTATTTGTGTCAATGTTTTATAGCTCATGAGGAAGTATGTGGTGTTTTATCTTTCGATCTTGTCATTTACTTCGACAGACTTTCACAATGGACTAGTGGCTTCATCCGCTTATCCAATAATTTTGCAAAAAGAGCTGGCAATGGGGTTCCCAGCCCCAATTAATTAACTTTCATTAATAATTCTCTTCACATGTTTTGCTCGATTCATCAGTAAGCAACTTAATTTTGCAAATAGACACTCCTCCATGGTATGTGAATGTTGGAAGGCACCCGAGGATTCGGTTAGCCATGGCTTGTGTAAGCAAAAGGTTGGGAGGAGTGTCATCCATAAATAAAGAAAAACTAAATTAAAGTACATGTGTAAACAAAAGAGAAGAGGGATGATCTACCTTGCTGGTAGAGATAAGGTCCTTCATGGGAGCCGCTCTTGAAAGTCTGGTTGATAAGGTAGTTAGAGTGCCCACAACCATTCGTTGACAACAACAAACACCTCTCAAAATTTTACTTTTTTTACTCTCTTTATGTTTTCAAAACCAAAGCTCTAGCACAAATATAGCAATCGATGCTTTCCTCTTTGAAGGACCATTCTTTTACTTTTTATGTTGAGTCAGTTCACCTATCTCTCTCCACCTCAAGAAGCAAACACTTGTGTGAACTGTGCATTGATTCTTACATACTTGCTTATTGCACTTGTTATATTGCTTTGCATTGACAATTATCCATGAGATATACATGTTACAAGTTGAAAGCAACAGCTGAAACTTAATCTTCCATTGTGTTGCTTCAATGTCTTTACTTTAAATTATTGCTTCATGAGTTAACTCTTATGCAAGACTTATTGATGCCTGTCTTGAAAGTGCTATTCATGAAAATTCATTGCTTTATGATTCAGTTGTTTACTCATGTCATTACCATTGTTTTGATCGCTGCATTCATTACATATGTTTACAATATGATCAAGTTTATGATGGCATGTCACTCCAGAAATTATCTTTGTTATCGTTTACTCGCTCGGGACGAGCAGAACTAAGCTTGGGGATGCTGATACGTCTCCGACGTATCGATAATTTCTTATGTTCCATGCCACATTATTGATGATATCTACATGTTTTATGCACATTATATGTCATTATTATGCGTTTTCCGGAACTAACCTATTGACGAGATGCCGAAGGGCCGGTCCTCGTTTTCTGCTGTTTTTGGTTCCAGTAAATCCTAGTAAGGAAATATTCTCGAATCGGACGAAATCAACGCCCGGGTTCCTATTTTGCCCGGAAGCATCCAGAACACCCGAGAGCCGCCGGAGGGGGCCACGAGGCCCCTGCGATGATAGGGTGGCGCGGCCCACCCCCGGCCGCGCGGCCCTATGGTGTCGTCGCCCCTTCGACCTTTTGACGCCGCCTCTTCGCCTATATAAAGGTCCCAGACCTAAAACCTCGAGACGAAAAAGCCACGGTACGAGAAACCTTCCAGAGCCGCCGCCATCGCGAAGCCAAGATCTGGGGGACAGAAGTCTCTGTTCCGGCACGCCGCCGGGACGGGGAAGTGTGATACGTCTCCGACGTATCGATAATTTCTTATGTTCTATGCCATATTATTGATGATACCTACATGTTTTATGCACACTTTATGTCATATTCGTGCATTTTCTGGAACTAACCTATTAACAAGATGCCGAAGTGCCGCTTGTCGTTTTCTGCTGTTTTTGGTTTCGAAATCTTAGTAACGAAATATTCTCGGAATCGGACGAAATCAAGACCCAGGTTCCTATTTTCACCGGAAGCATCCAGAACACCCGAGAGCCGCTGGAGGGGCCCCGTGGGCCCCAGATGATAGGGTGGCGCGGCCTGGGCCCTGGCCGCGCCAGCCTATGGTGCCGCCGCCTCTTCGACCCTCTGACGCTGCCCTTCTGCCTATTTAAAGCCTCCGTCGAGAAAACCCTGATGGGAAAAACCACGATATGGAAAACCTTCCAGAGCCGCCGCCATCGCGAAGCCAAGATCTGGGGGACAGGAGTCTCTGTTCCGGCATCCTGCCGGAGCGGGGAAGTGCCCCCGGAAGGCTTCTCCATCGACACCGCTGCCATCTCCACCGCCATCTTCATCACCGCTGCTGCTACCATGAGGAGGGATTAGTTCTCCATCGGGGCTCGGGGCTGTACCGGTAGCTATGTGGTTCATCTCTCTCCTATGTACTTCAATACAATAATCTCATGAGCTGCCTTACATGATTGAGATTCATATGATGATGCTTGTAATCTAGATGTCATTGTGCTAGTCAAGTGAATTTTACTTATGTGATCTCTGGAGACTCCTTGTCCCACGTGTGTAAAGGTGACGAGTGTGTGCACCGTGTGGGTCTCTTAGGCTATATTTCACGTAATACTTACTCACCGTTATGAATGGCGTAGTGAAGTGCTTATTTATATCTCTTTATGATTGCAATGTGTTTTGTATCACAATTTATCTATGTGCTACTCTAGTGATGTGTTATTAAAGTAGTTTATTCCTCCCGCACGGTGTAATGGTGACAGTGTGTGCATCCGTGTTAGTACTTGGCGTATGCTATGATCACGATCTCTTGTAGATTGTGAAGTTAACTATTGCTATGATAGTATTGATGTGATCTATTCCTCCTACGTGGCGTGAAGGTGACAAGTGTGCATGCTATGTTAGTACTTGGTTTAGTCGTATTGATCTTTCTTGCACTCTAAGGTTATTTAAATATGAACATTTAATTGTGGAGCTTGTTAACTCCGGCATTGAGGGTTCGTGTAATCCTACGCAATGTGTTCATCATCCAACAAGAGAGTGTAGAGTATGCATCTATCTATTCCGTTATGTGATCAATGTTGAGAGTGTCCACTAGTGAAATTCTAATCCCTAGGCCTTGTTCCTAAATATCGCTATCGCTACTTGTTTATCGTTTTATCGCGTTACTACCGCTGCGTTACTCATCGCTTGTTTACTCGTCCCGGGCAAAGCACTTTTCCGGTGCCGTTGCTACTACTTATTTATTCCACTCGTATTTCACTATCTCTTCGCCGAACTAGTGCACCTATTAGGTGTGTTGGGGACACAAGAGACTTCTTGCTTTGTGGTTGCGGGGTTGCCCGAGAGGGATATCTTTGACCTCTTCCTCCCCGAGTTCGATAAACCTTGGGTAATCTACTTAAGGGAAACTTGTCGCTGTTCTACAAACCTCTCGCTCTTGGAGGCCCAATATCGTCTACAAGAATAGAAGCTCCCGTAGACATCAAGCACTTTTCCGGCGCCGTTGCCGGGAGGAAAGGTAAAAGGCACTCATACTCCGGTTCCAGTGTAACGAGTACTTTTCCAGCGCCATTGTGTTTGTGCTCGAAGCTATTTCCTTTAGATCCTGCAATTGCATCTTTTTGTTTCTTGTTTACACTAGTTTGGCATAATGGACAACAATGAGCTTCTTATTCTATTTCCTGATTTAAAACATGGATTGTTTGATGCGAAAATTAAAAAACCTATGGAATCTTATTTGCATGCTCGGTAGTAATATTAGTATGAACGCTTTGAACACCATTGTTGATAATGATATAGAAAGTTCTAAGCTTGGGGAAGCTGGTTTTCATGATCTTTTTAGTCCCGCAAGCATTGAGGAGAAAATTTTCTTTGATGATACTTTGCCTCCTATTTATGATGATTATAATAGTGGTCTTTTGGTACAACCTACTATGGAGAGTGAATTTTGTTGTGATTATACTATGCCTCCTACACTTGATGAGAATAATAATGATAGCTACTTTGTTGAATTTGCTCCCGCTACAACTAATAAAATTGATTATGCCTATGTGGAGAGTAGTAATTTTATGCATGAGACTCATGATAAGAATGCTTTATGTGATAGTTATATTGTTGAGTTTGCTAATGATGCTACTGAAAGTTATTATGAGAGAGGAAAATATGGTTGTAGAAATTTTCATGTTACTAAAATGCCTCTCTATGTGTTGAATTTTTTTAAGCTACACTTGTTTTATCTTCCTATGCTTGTTACTTTGATCTTCATGAACTTGTTTATTTACAAGATTCCTATGCATAGGAAGCATGTTAGACTTAAATTTGTTTTAAATTTGCCTCTTGATACTCTCTTTTGCTTCAAATACTATTTCTTGCGAGTGCATCATTAAAACTGCTGAGCCCATCTTAACGGCTATAAAGAAAGAACTTCTTGGGAGATAACTCATGTGTTATTTTGCTACAGTACTTGGTTTTTATTTTCTGTCTTGGAAGTTGTTTACTACTGTAGCAACCTCTCCTTATCTTAGTTTTATGTTTTGTTGTGCCAAGTAAAGTCGTTGATAGAAAGGTTGATACTAGATTTGGATTACTGCGCAGTTCCAGATTTCTTTGCTGTCACGAATCTGGGTCTACCTCCCTGTAGGTAGCTCAGAAAATTAAGCCAATTTACGTGCATGATCCTCAGATATGTACGCAACTTTCATTCAATTTGGGCATTTTCATTTGAGCAAGTCTGGTGGCCTAATAAAATCCATCTTTACGGACTGTTCTGTTTTGACAGATTCTGCCTTTTATTTCGCATTGCCTCTTTTGCTATGTTGGATGAATTTCTTTGATCCATTAATGTCCAGTAGCTTTATGCAATGTCCAGAAGTGTTAAGAATGATTGTGTCACCTCTGAACATGTGAATTTTTATTATGCACTAACCCTCTAATGAGTTGTTTCGAGTTTGGTGTGGAGGAAGTTTTCAAGGATCAAGAGAGGAGTATGATGCAATATGATCAAGGAGAGTGAAAGCTCTAAGCTTGGGGATGCCCCGGTGGTTCACCCCTGCATATTTCAAGAAGACTCAAGCATCTAAGCTTGGGGATGCCCAAGGCATCCCCTTCTTCATCGACAACATTATCAGGTTCCTCCCCTGAAACTATATTTTTATTCCGTCACATCTTATGCACTTTGCTTGGAGCGTCAGTTTGTTTTTGTTTTTTTTTTCTTTTGTTTGAATAAAATGGATCCTAGCATTCACTTTATGGGAGAGAGACACGCTCCGCTGTAGCATATGGACAATGTCCTTAGGCTCTACTCATAGTATTCATGGCGAAGTTTCTTCTTCGTTAAATTGTTATATGGTTGGAATTGGAAAATGCTACATGTAGTAATTCTAAAATGTCTTGGATAATTTGATGCTTGGCAATTGTTGTGCTCATGTTTAAGCTCTTGCATCATATACTTTGCACCCATTAATGAAGAAATACTTGGAGCTTGCTAATTTGGTTTGCATATTTGGTTTCTCTAGAGTCTAGATAACATCTAGTATTGAGTTTTGAACAACAAGGAAGACGGTGTAGAATCTTATAATGTTTACAATATGTCTTTTATGTGAGTTTTGCTGCACCGTTCATCCTTGTGTTTGTTTCAAATAACCTTGCTAGCCTAAACCTTGTATCGAGAGGGAATACTTCTCATGCATCCAAAATACTTGAGCCAACCACTATGCCATTTGTGTCCACCATACCTACCTACTACATGGTATTTATCCGCCATTCCAAAGTAAATTGCTTGAGTGCTATCTTTAAAATTCCATTATTCACCTTTGCAATATATAGCTCATGGGACAAATATCTTAAAAACTATTGTGGTATTGAATATGTACTTATGCACTTTATCTCTTATTAAGTTGCTTGTTGTGCGATAACCATGTTTCTGGGGACGCCATCAACTATTCTTTGTTGAATATCATGTGAGTTGCTATGCATGTCCGTCTTGTCCGAAGTAAGAGAGATCTACCACCTTCATGGTTGGAGCATGCATATTGTTAGAGAAGAACATTGGGCCGCTAACTAAAGCCATGATTCATGGTGGAAGTTTCAGTTTTGGACACATATCCTCAATCTCATGTGAGAATAATAATTGTTGCCACATGCTTATGCATTAAAGAGGAGTCCATTATGTGTTGTCCATGTTGTCCCGGTATGGATGTCTAAGTTGAGAATAATCAAAAGCGAGAAATCCAAAATGCGAGCTTTCTCCTTAGACCTTTGTGCAGGCGGCATGGAGGTACCCCATTGTGACACTTGGTTAAAACATGTGCATTGCAAAGATCCGGTAGTCCAAGCTAATTAGGACAAGGTGCGGGCACTATTAGTATACTATGCATGAGGCTTGCAACTTGTAAGATATAACTTTCATAACTCATATGCTTTATTACTACCGTTGACAAAATTGTTTCATGTTTTCAAAATAAAAGCTCTAGCGCAAATATAGCAATCAATGCTTTCCTCTTTGAAGGACCATTCGTTTTTACTTTTATGTTGAGTCAGCTCACCTATCTCTCTCCACCTCAAGAAGCAAACACTTGTGTGAACTGTGCATTGATTCCTACATACTTACATATTGCACTTGTTATATTACTCTATGTTGACAATTATCCATGAGATATACATGATATAAGTTGAAAGCAACCGCTGAAACTTAATCTTCCTTTGTGTTGCTTCAATACCTTTACTTTGATTTATTGCTTTATGAGTTAACTCTTATGCAAGAGTTATTAATGCTTGTCTTGAAGTACTATTCATGAAAAGTCTTTGCTTTATGATTCACTTGTTTACTCATGTCATTACCATTGTTTTGATCGCTGCATCCATTACATATGTTTACAAATAGTATGATCAAGGTTATGATGGCATGTCACTTCAGAAATTATCTTTTGTTATCGTTTTACCTGCTCGGGACGAGCATACCTAAGCTTGGGGATGCTGATACGTCTCCGACGTATCGATAATTTCTTATGTTCTATGCCATATTATTGATGATACCTACATGTTTTATGCACACTTTATGTCATATTCGTGCATTTTCCGGAACTAACCTATTAACAAGATGCCGAAGTGCCGCTTGCTCGTTTTCACGCTGTTTTTGGTTTCGTAAATCCTAGTAACGAAATATTCTCGGAATCGGACGAAATCAAGACCCAGGTTCCTATTTTCACCGGAAGCATCCAGAACACCCGAGAGCCGCCAGAGGGGGTCCTGTGGGCCCCAGATGATAGGGTGGCGTGGCCTGGGCCCTGGCCGCGCCAGCCTATGGTGCCGCCGCCTCTTCGACCCTCTGACGCTGCCCTTTCGCCTATTTAAAGCCTCCGTCGAGAAAACCCTGATGCGAAAAACCACGATACGGAAAACCTTCCAGAGCCGCCGCCATCGCGAAGCCAAGATCTGGGGGATAGGAGTCTCTGTTCCGGCACCCTGCCGGAGCGGGGAAGTGCCCCCGGAAGGCTTCTCCATCGACACCGCTGCCATCTCCACCGCCATCTTCATCACCGCTGCTGCTACCATGAGGAGGGAGTAGTTCTCCATCGAGGCTCGGGGCTGTACCGGTAGCTATGTGGTTCATCTCTCTCCTATGTACTTCAATACAATAATCTCATGAGCTGCCTTACATGATTGAGATTCATATGATGATGCTTGTAATCTAGATGTCATTGTGCTAGTCAAGTGAATTTTACTTATGTGATCTCCGGAGACTCCTTGTCCCACGTGTGTAAAGGTGACAAGTGTGTGCACCGTGTGGGTCTCTTAGGCTATATTTCACAGAATACTTACTCACTGTTATGAATGGCGTAGTGAAGTGCTTATTTATATCTCTTTATGATTGCAATGTGTTTTGTATCACAATTTATCTATGTGTTACTCTAGTAATGTGTTATTAAAGTAGTTTATTCCTCCTGCACGGTGTAATGGTGACAGTGTGTGCATCCGTGTTAGTACTTGGCGTATGCTATGATCACGATCTCTTGTAGATTGTGAAGTTAACTATTGCTATGATAGTATTGATGTGATCTATTCCTCCTACGTGGCGTGAAGGTGACGTGTGTGCATGCTATGTTAGTACTTGGTTTAGTCGTATTGATCTTTCTTGCACTCTAAGGTTATTTAAATATGAACATTTAATTGTGGAGCTTGTTAACTCCGGCATTGAGGGTTCGTGTAATCCTACGCAATGTGTTCATCATCCAACAAGAGAGTGTAGAGTATGCATCTATCTATTCTGTTATGTGATCAATGTTGAGAGTGTCCACTAGTGAAAGTCTAATCCCTAGGCCTTGTTCCTAAATATCGCTATCGCTACTTGTTTACCTGTTTTACTCGCGTTACTACTGCTGCGTTACTACTGCTTGTTTATCGTCCCGGGCAAAGCACTTTTCCGGTGACGTTGCTACTACTTATTTATTCCACCCGTATTTCACTATCTCTTCGCCGAACTAGTGCACCTATTAGGTGTGTTGGGGACACAAGAGACTTCTTGCTTTGTGGTTGCGGTGGTTGCCTGAGAGGGATATCTTTGACCTCTTCCTCCCTGAGTTCGATAAACCTTGGGTGATCTACTTAAGGGAAACTTGCTGCTGTTCTACAAACCTCTGCTCTTGGAGGCCCAATACTGTCTACAAGAATAGAAGCTCCCGTAGACATCAAAGTGCCCCCGGAAGGCTCCTCCATCGAGACCACCGCCATCTTCATCAACGCTGCTGTCTCCCATGAGGAGGGAGTAGTTCTCCATCGAGGCTCGGGGCTGTACCGGTAGCTATGTGGTTAATCTCTCTCCTATGTGCTTCAATACAATAATCTCATGAGTCTGCTTTACATGATTGAGATTCATATGATGATGTTTGTAATTTAGATGTCATTATGCTAGTCAAGTGGGTTTTACTTATGTGATCTCCGGAGACTCCTTGTCCCACGTGTGTAAAGGTGACAAGTAGTGTGCACCGTATGGGTCTCTTAGGCTATATTTCACGTAATACTTATTCACCGTTATGAATGGCGTAGTGAAGTGCTTATTTATATCTCTTTATGATTGCAATGTGTTTTGTATCACAATTTATCTATGTGCTACTCTAGTGATGTTATTAAAGTAGTTTATTCCTCTTGCACGGTGTAATGGTGACAGTGTGTGCATCCGTGTTAGTACTTGGCGTAGGCTATGATTATGATCTCTTGTAGATTGTGAAGTTAACTATTGCTATGATGGTATTGATGTGATCTATTCCTCCTACATAGTGTGAAGGTGACAAGTGTGCATGATGTGTTAGTACTTGGTTTAGTCGTGTTGATCTTTCATGCACTCTAAGGTTATTTAAATATGAACATTGAATTGTGGAGCTTGTTAACTCCGGCATTGAGGGTTCGTGTAATCCTACGCAATGGTGTTCATCATCCAACAAAAGAGTGTAGAGTATGCATCTATCTATTCTGTTATGTGATCAAAGTTGAGAGTGTCCACTAGTGAAAGTCTATTCCCTAGGCCTTGTTCCTAAATATCGTCGTCGCTTGTTTAATGTTTTATCACGTTACTATCGCTACGTTACTACTGCTTGTTTACTCGTCCCGGGCAAAGCACTTTTCTCGGTGCCGTTGCTACTACTTATTCATACCACCTGTATTTCACTATCTCTTCGCCGAACTAGTGCACCTATTAGGTGTGTTGGGGACACAAGAGACTTCTTGCTTTGTGGTTGCAGGGTTGCATGAGAGGGATATCTTTGACCTCTTCCTCCCTGAGATCGATAAACCTTGGGTGATCCACTTAAGGGAAACTTGCTGCTGTTCTACAAACCTCTGCTCTTGGAGGCCCAACACTGTCTACAAGAATAGAAGCACCCGTAGACATCAGTGTCCCATCAATCCTCCTTCATGCGCCTCCTGCAACAACAAAAGACGAACGGAACCATCTGGATGCATAGCTTATTAGCACGGAACACAAATCCATCATTGAGGACGAATTTGTTTCATGTTCTACCATCTTTACAATTCAGCAACACATCTTTAAAATCAGCGCATATAATTCTTTATCATAAGTAGAATAGTTCAGACTAGGCCCACTCAATTTCTCACTAAAATGTGCAACAGGTTTGCCCTCTTGTAATAACACACCTCCCAAACCAATTCCACTAGCATCACATTCAAGCTCAAAAGTCTTATTGAAATCAGGAAGTTGGAGTAATGGAGCATGTGTTAACTTATCTTTCAGAATCATGAAGGCGTCTTGTTGTGCATCGCCCCACACAAAGGGCACATCCTTCTTTGTAAGCTCATTTAGCGGCGCAGCAATGGATTCAAAATCTTTCACAAAGCGCCTATAGAAACCAGCGAGGCCAAAAAAACTCCTCACTTGTGTGACCGTCTTTGGCTGCGGCCAACTCTCAATTGCCTCAATCTTGGCTGGATCAACTTCAATTCCCTGCGCAAGAACAACATAGCCAAGAAACGCAACTCGATTGGTGCAAAAGGTGCACTTCTCAAGATTACCATACAAACGTGCATCACGTAAAGCATTGAAAACATCACGTAAATGATCCAAATGTTTCTCCAAAGATTTGCTATAAATCAGAATATCATCAAAGTATACCACCACAAAACGTCCAATAAAAGCACGTAAAAATTCGTTCATCAGTCTCATGAAAGTACTAGGTGCATTAGTTAAACCAAAAGGCATTACTAACCACTCATATAAACCGAACTTAGTTTTAAACGTTGTTTTCCATTCATCTCATAATTGCATACGAATCTGGTGGTAACCACGACGCAAATCAACTTTAGAGAACATAATAGAACCACTCAATTCATCAAGCATATCATCTAAACGAGGTATAGGATGACGATATCGAATGGTAATATTATTAATAGCTCTACAATCAGTACACATGCGTGAAGAACCATCCTTCTTAGGTACCAAGATAATAGGGACATCACATGGACTAAGAGACTCACGAATGTAACCTTTATCTTGGAAAACCTGAATTTGTCGCTGAATCTCTTTGGTCTCTTCAGGATTGGTACGATATGGTGCACGGTTGGGCAGCGAAGTTCCTGAAATCAAATCAATTTGGTGTTCTATCCCACGAATAGGTGGTAATCCAGGTGGAACATCTTGTGGAAACACATCAATGAATTCCTGCAAAAGGTTAGCAACCGCAGGTGGCAAAGAAGGAGGCATATCCTCAAATGAAAACATAACTTCTTTGCAAATAATAGCATATCATTGAGTAGTGTTCACATCAAGTTCAGCAATATCAGATTTGCTAGCAAGCAAACAAGGATTTTTCAAACGAATTTCAGTAGCATGGTTTGAATCAGATTTAGTATTAGTCTTATGTGGTACAAAATCTGCAGCAACAATCTGATTTTCACTCTTATGTTTCTCCTCGTTTTTTACTCTACTAGCTCTAGCAAGATCATCTTTAACTATTTGTTCAGGAGTCATAGGTTTGAGACCAATTTTCTTTCCATCATGCATAAGAGAATACTGATTAGTTCTACCATTATGAACAGATTCTCTATCAAATTGCCAAGGTATACCAAGTAACAAAGAACAAGCTTGCATAGGTACAACATCACAATCAACAAAATCAGAGTATGTACCAATAGTAAAATGCACACGTGTAGTTCTTGTTACCTTGAGCTTCCGAGAGCTCTCAAACCATTGAATGTAGTATGGATGTGTGCGCTGTCTTGTAGGATGAGAAAGCTTCTCCACCATGTCAATGCTAGCCAGATTATTGCAGCTCCCTCCATCAATGATGATCCATATAGCTCGCTCTTTTACAACGCCTCGTGTTTGGAACAGATTGTGGCGTCGATCATGCTCAGCTTTGCTCAATTCCAAGCTCAACACACGCTGTGCAACTAAGCTCATGTACTGATCAGCAGTATCAGCTTCCATTACCTCCATCTCTCTCTCAGAATCAGAATTGGCACCATCACGTGCAGCAATAAGGGCCAATGTATCTTCATCAAAATCACTTGCAGAATCATATTCGCCATCTTCACGCACCAACATCACACACTTGATTATGCATTCTCTCTCTATGTGTCTAAATCCCAAGCATTTGCGACATTGTATGTCGCGCGTCTTCCCCGTGGAGGCCATCGAAGAGGAACTCCGAGGAAGACCAGTAGACGGTGGTGGCGTAGCAACAGGTGGTGCTCGTGATGCAGGCGCGGTGTACTTGGAGGTAGTAGGAGCAGTACCACGAGATGGTGGCGCTGATTGTCGCGGAGACCACGACGATGTACGACCTGCAGAAATATTAGCTCTTCTCCATGGTGGTTGACGATCCTGCACTTCACGTTCAGTTTTGCAAGCAAGATGAAACAAGCGAGTAATAGTGTTGTACTCCTTATAATCTAAAATATGATGAATCTCTTTATTTAAACCACCAAAGAAACATGCAAGCATAGCCTCATTATCCTCTACAATACCACAGCGAATCATGCCAGTTTGCAATTCTTAATAATAGTCTTCTACAGAATTTTTTCCTTGTTCTAAGCGAGACAATTTTTTCAGCAAATCACGTTGATAATGTGGAGGAACAAAACGAGTACGCATAGCAAGTTTTAAACCAACCCATGTAGCAGGAATATTTGCTGGATGTGCTCTACAATATTCAGACCACCAAATAGAAGCAAAATCTTTGAACTCACAAGTAGCAGCACTAACACGCAAGTGATCAGGGTATTTTAAACATGCAAAGCGTTGTTCTACCTCCAATTCCCATGTAAGATATGCATCAGGATTATATCTACCCTCAAATGGCGGAATATTCAGTTTCAGCTTAGAAACATGATCATCATCATTACGTACCGGACGTGGAGGTGGGCGAGCGTTACGGTTCAGTTGTCGTGGACGACCAGGTGCAGGTTGTTCGACTTCCTCGCCATCCAGCACGTTCTCGTCGACCTGCTCGTCCCCGTCCCCGTCATAGTCTTCGTATCCTTCATCAGAAGGCGCGTCGCAGTGCGGCTGCTGCAGCAGGAGCGGTACCCGCAGGCACATCCGCACGAGGAACGCGGCGTGCGCGTCGTCGCACGTTTTCGCGAGGTGGCGGCAACCGAGTCAAGAGCTCCTGGAACTTGGCATCGAGCTTGGAGTTAAAAGCTGTCTCGAGGCCATCCAGCTTGTCCAGCGCGTCGGTGAGTTTGGCGTCAACATCACCAATGCGCGCATCGACGTCGCGTGCGTGTCCGCCAAAAGGTGGGTGAAGTGAGCATGCAACTGCTCACTAGTCATCTTGGCCGGGTCAACAACAGCCGGATCAACTGGTCCTGGCATGGTTAGTACAAAAAAAAAGCACAAATGTATATGCCTACAAACTACGGAATATGGTGGTTCACGCGCAATTCGTCAAGCAAAATACAAAGCTCTTACAAGTTCTTACCAAACAGGAGGAAGGCGATGTAACAACCAACAAGGATCAGCGTCTCCAAAGATTGCCAAAGCGATTACCAGGTGTCGACACAGTGCACGTGGAGATAATATGTAGAGCTGTAGGAAGGCTAATATGATAGCAAAACAGCAATTGTCAAAACAGCAATGCAGTATTGAAAGTATGCTCAACGACGGTACTGTCCTGGTCCTAGGCTAGACCGTACTAGAGACGCGAGCCTAGAACACTAACGAGGTCACGGCGCGGCACACAAGCAACTAGCAGTGATGAGGTGGCGATGATGTGGCGACGCGAGGTGCAAAAAATCACTATGATGGCAAGTGTCTCAAACTGATCCCCGAGGTCTAAAAATAGTATAGCCTCAGAAAATTTTTTGTCGAAATTTCGGAGGTGCTCCGGAAAGCGCGCAGGCGCCAAAAAAATGTCGCTATAACGGCCAGTGGCGAAAAGTGATCGCCAAAGTGAAAAATCAATGTAGCCATAAATTTTTTTCGGAGGCGTTTCCAGACTTTTTTTCTCTCCTTCCAATTCTTTACTGGCGGCCGAAACTTATCTCACGGAGGAAAACAATAAAACCTAATTCTACACGGACTCTGTTGCGGTAGAGAAACAACACAAATCTGTGTCGTGGTAGGAAACAGGGTATATGGAAGATGTATATGTCCATGGCGGAAACGATCTGGTGGGCGTATATGGTGGGTGTATATGGAAGTGGCGGAAGTATATGGTGGGTGTATCTGGCAGTGGCGGAAGTATATGGTGGGTGTATATGGCGGTGATCTGCGTATGGTGCGAGCGGCGGCGGCGGCGTGACTAATATGACCAGAACTCGAAACTCTAAAGGAACTAGACGCTAAGACCAGCAACTCGACACGAAGATGCAGACACAAATTCAATTATGCAAACTGAAAAGACAATGCAAGGCGTGGCAGGGGGGTTTATGGGACGATATGATCGAAACCCTAACTGTATTTTTTTTTGGCTTTTTCGTGGTTTATGGGTATGATGGCAGATGCAATCTACACTAGGAAAACAGTAAAATCTCACCGAGCAACCTGAAATCTGATACCACTTGATAGGGAAAAGGTGGCCGATCTTTCGATGAGAGTATGATAGCGTCGATTTGTTGGTGGAGTTCGTGCTTGACGATCCGACTACACGTGCAAAGCTCGTGCGCCAATGCAATCGCTAGGACAATCTCCGGGAGTTACTGATCTTGCGGATGCGCGATCAGCCTGGCCAGCAAGGGTCTTAATTCCTACCTGAAATCGAGAACAAGTAAGAACTAATGATGCAATCAGAATATTGCGGATGAAAGATGAAAGCTTTATTGAAAAAGGTGGGATTCCGAATAGTCGGTCTTGTTCTGGGCGTTGGCCTCAAAAGAAGTACACGAGAGTTGCAGCAATGGCTAACTTTTAGTCTAATCAAAATCCGAGTCTAAACGTGACGGCTATGGGGGTATTTAAAGGAGGAAAAGGTGGGGTTTCGGCCAGCCATACATATGGTGGCCGAACCAAACCCTAGAAGGCCTTTCCCCCTTCAATACGGACTCTAAAAAGTGCCTGACTTAATTCCTGCGAAAATAACATGGGCCTAGCCCAAAACTAAAGGTGACGCAGCACCATATTATGCTATGAACGAAATTATGAAGTGGGAAACTCTATATTTCGTCCATGTCTTCATCTCTTCTTATGGTGGCTTCAAAGTTCTGAAATCTCCACTTGCGGCGTCATCTTCAATCCTCAAATGCTTGCTGCCATCTCCTCCATGCGTGATCATGCTCCAATGCTTGTCCTCCTCATCCATGCTTGGTCCATCATTCCTAAGAGTAACAAACATATCTGATTTAGGCAGCATCATATTCTCATGTATGTGAGGAATAGTTCCAAGAAACGAAAGTACCTGATAGTTAAGTTGTTTGGCACGAGCTCGAGTGATTGGTCCTTGTATTTGTGTCGCTGTAGGTACAGCGATTGTATCAAGAGATGGGATGTCCTCATCACACAGCTTCAAGCACCACACTTCAATATCCATGATGCCCTTTGTATATACCTTGCCAAGCAAACGGGCAGTTCTTCCATGACCAGTGCATGCAATCGATGCTTCCAAGTATTCCAGGGAGTCCTCTGGCAGCATTTTGTGCCATGATCCTTGCAGTCTCTTCCTCAGTTGGCCCTCTCAAGTAGTATTTTCCAAACTTTCCCACCACAGCTCGGAAAACTTGTACATGCACTCAATGGCAGTAGACTCACTCGTGCGAAGGTAGTCGTCCTGTGTCTCAGCAGGTGCTCCGTATGCAAGCATCCTCATGGCGGCGGTGCACTTCTGAATCGACGAGAACCCGACATCGCCTACAGCGTCATGCTTGAGCTTGAAGTAGGGGTCGAACTCTCGAACGTCGTGGAGGATATTCATGAACAGACCCTTGCTCATCCTATACCGGCGCCGAAAATTTTCGGCATGTGTTGCGTCATCTGCGAAGTAGTCGTTGTGCAGCATGGTATGCCCTTCCATCCTCTGCTGGGGCTTCGACTTCTTTCTCCCCGGCCTTGATCCTCCGCGGCGCGGCCTCTTCCTCTTGTCCGCCTCGGCGTTAAGCACGTCCTGGAGGGCCGCGATGATCAGCAAATGCTCCCGGAGGTCATCGTCGAAGGCTTGCTCATCCTCCAGCAGTAGGGCAATCATCTCGTCGTCGCTATTCATGTCTGAAGCAAAATCAATGGTTAAAATTGTGCCGCGGCAGACGACGCAACGAACATCACCCAATCGCGCGTACCTGGCAAGTCGTCGAGCACCTTGTGTGCGCGGAGGTGAGGCGGATTTGACGCCGCGTTCTGGGACGCGTAGGAGAAGCGGTGGCGGCGGAACGACCGGCGAGAGTGCCAGCCGCGACGATGGTGCCGACTCTCAGAAGAGATCAGTCGTCGAGACAAATCCACCGACGGCGGAGGCGCGGGAGGGAAGGAGCGACGAGAAAAAAAGGCGCAAACCAACGGTTTATAGAAATAGTCGCCGACATGTGGGAGCCCGCCTCGCTTTTCGTTGTGTCCGGCGTGCCCGGAGCGTCCCCTGTGGGGCGGGAACGGCCTCGGGACGCCGGACACCGTATCAGGGCGTACCGGACAAAAAGCGGCTTTGAGGGACGGGGAACGTCTTTTTGTCCGGCACGCCCAAAATTCCTTTGAGGGACGCAACAGGAGTTGTTCTTACAGAGAACTTTGCTACTCCCTCCGATGAACATTTATTAGGACCGAAGGAAGAACCGTAGTTGGTGTTTACGATTTCGATGCCCTGAAGAAACAAGTCTTTTCCAAAAATTAGAAATACTTGTTTTTTAACATACATTAGGACGAAGAATAGTTTCACATGCGAAACATAAGTTAGGAAGTTTCAATCGTTGAATCCAGACAGCCGGACTTTTGACATAGCAAAATAATTGGCAAATATCAATCCCATCTGTCCCAGTGGGTTCTTTACAGGGGGTGTAACAGATAGACAGAAAGGAACTACTGACCAGATTTGACGAATATTAGGCAACCATAGTCCATGACATAAGAACACTCGTCTGATGCAACTGCAGTTCTTTACAGGGTTGTGTCGGGCAAAACTTCAACCAGTATATCTATGGCTGCTCAAAGTTTAATTCTCAAGTAGGAGGGAAAAAGATCCTGAACTAGTTTGTGCATACAGTCAAATGTACAACTATTTACAGGGAGACATACATAAACTTTTCAAGTCAAAGTGTGAGTTTTGCGCGCTAGCCATATTCGAACTGTACGATCATCACTTGTGGAGGCCAACATCTGGGGCCTCTTAGGGTTCCAGCTTACACAATTTACAGTCATTGAGTGCCCATATAGGACCTTTATTGGCATCTCCATGCATCTTTGCTAAATGTACACCTGCTCCGATTGTTTCACATTCAGTATCAGGTTTGATGTAATATCTCTACGCATTAGCAAAAGGGAAAAAATCAACAGGAGCACAAGAAAACAGATGTGAGTTCTTCCAATTGTTTCACATTCAGTATCAGGTTTGATGTTTATATCCTGCATTCCTATAGATGAAGTCATTCAGCAGGTTAACTTAAATATCAACGTGATTAGTCACAAAAAAAATGTGTTTGTTTGTTTATAGTGGTCCTCTAGAACTGTACATGCCAACTGATGTGTCTGATTCCACTAGTTCATAGTGCTGATTTAGCAAAACTGCAAAAAAAAAGCCATGCCATGCCGTCTGCTTGGTAACACCAACATAAACTTAGCAGGTCCGGAATCTTTAGCATTAATGTTAGAATAAAAAAAAGGTATGGAAGAATTGTATTTATGGCTCTATTCCATATTAAGGACATTATTAGCGAGTCTACAATGTTCAGCATCACTCCTCACAGAGAAGGTACAGTGCAAGAGCATAAAAACTCCAAGCCCATGGTATTGCTTTATTCCAATCAGATGCCATACCACCTAATGGGCCCTTGTACGAGAGGTTGGTTACACTGCATATGTATGCCCAGTAATGGAATCTAAGCAAGAAGTTGAAATGCAAGCAGGCAAAGATTACTTCAAATGACAGCTAGTCTACCTTCAGCGCTAACTCTAACCCTGTCAGGCTTAGTTTCGTTTTGTTTTTGTTCTGATTCTTCTTTTAGCTTTGTTTTGACCTTGTTTGCCCGCTTTGTAGTTTGCTTCGTTACTTTGCGCCTTCTCGGTGTTCCTCTCCTAATTCAAAATGACATGCAATGAGTGTTCGATAAGAGAAAAGTCATTAAGAGGGTGTACCTGTGAATCCTCACTGCCACTAGCAATGAACAGAGAGTCTGATCCCCCAAAGCAAGATCTAATAACAAATTTTCCTTGCTTGTGTCCCTTGAATTTATCTGGGTCACTAGAACTTCCATTGGTTTTCCACAGATGAATTTCCTGGCTATTAAGGTTGACAATCATTGACTGTCCATCACCTGAAAGAGAAAGAGATGAAATTGTCTGCCGTTCAGGAATTTTCCATTCCCGCCCCTTCCGAAGTTCTCGGATCCAGATTTCATTCGGACATACACAAATTAGATTTTGGCCATCAGGTGTCACAGCAAGATCACTGACTTTAGGTATTCTCTCACCAGCCCACATTTCCAGTTCTCGACCTTCTAGGTCACAAGTGAAGATCATATTTGGAGAACTTTCAGGTTCAGAGCTCGCACATACTATTTTCTCTGAATTTGGAAACCATGCACACGAAGAGATGATGTGGTCAACTGAAGCCCCAAATTTAAGATTGCATTCACCAGTATCCATATTCCACAGTTTTAAAGATTCCCCATTACCACAAGTGAGCAGCATTTTGTCATTTGGACTCCAGGCAACAAAAGATATTGGACTTTTGTGACCCTCTAGGCAGTACTTCTTGGTCAATGTATCATCTTCTGCAACCTAAATCACCTCTGAGGGGGTTAGATATGACAATTGACAAGGATTTGAAGTTCTAATACAAGTGTGAAAATGAAAGTTAACATAGGACATAAATTATATAAAGATTAAATGTGGATGCCAATAATAGAAAAGAAAGTACTCGTGGACTGAAACATGTGATTTTGCAAAAGTGGTAACAGTATTCGTATACAAATCGCTTTTGCTACCTTTAAATGAGCTGTAAATTGATTAAATAATCAAAAGGGTGCATAGTCAGAACTCATAACCTCACACCTTATAGTGATTCCGCTCATGTATATTTCACTTTACATACTTACACTCTCATCTGTCCACTAGCTTAGGATATGAGACATCAATGATGATTAAAAAAAGGGAACATAGGCAACACTCCTAGTCCTAGGCTTCTGGCACATCTTACAATGTGTACACAAGACTAGCTATCAAATACCATCTACTTCTTCACTCAAGATGTACATTGTACATGCACCCCTTGGACAAATGAAGTTTAATTAGCACAAATAGATAAGTTTATAGGATCTTTTATGAGGCACGTTGGCTTCAGTTTTTATTAACGTATGCATGGCCCTAAACGCATAACTACACAGATGTGTATGACCCTATTAAGTCTTCACAGTTAAAATGAAGCAAATGAGCAAACCAGAAAGAAGACCAAGATCTCACATGAGAAGCATGATCTTCCCAAGCCCAGGTTTGTATCACTATTCAGTTGAATACAGTCCCGTCTGCCTATCATTGAATAAAAATAGGAAGAGAGGATTACAGTTAATAATCTGAAGAGATGTAGTGTGGTAATAAGCATAAGACAATGATGAATCATGGGGATGTTACCAGAGGATGGCAGAAAAGGCCACACACGAAAGCAGTGAGTATGAACAGAGAAGACTACTGCCACTTGTTGTGTGGCAATCAATATTGTCTTCAACATTTATCTTTTCTCATAAATATCCATACCATTATAAAAGAATGGAACTCTAAGAATACTATACTATGGATGCAATTTTCATGACTAATTCAACAGTGTCATCTCGTAAGAGAAATAAAAAAGATTGAACAAATCAGTGGCTAAAATTCAGAAAGGTTTGACTACGTGTACTCTAAAATATGATGTATTTTTTAAATATGGACTAGGCTTGTTCATGGATAGCCCAGCCTAGTAGCACCAATCTGATCTCCCTGGCTCGGGTTCTGGAATTCCAATCTGTGCCTCCGTCCCGAAAAAGAATTAACTAAATAACTAAATTGGGATATAATTAAATATAAGCTTTAATCAGGGAAAATGTATTAGGGAGATGATAAAACGTTTCTTAAGAAAAACATAGTTATCCTTTCTTAAGCAAAGAATAAGAAAAATCAGAAGCACACTTTTCTTCAACCAGGACCGCATAGCCTTCGCAGACAACATGGGGGATGAGCCCCTGGCTGGCAATCAAGGGTTAGGGCCCTATAATCGTTCTTGGACCCTTACCCAAGTGGCACATGACAATTTGGAAGATAGCAATGCATACCAGATCAAGTCCGATTAGCGGACATGCTAAAATATAGTGGAGAAAATAGTAAAGTTGATATTATCTTGACAATACAGATTCCTCTTTTTCCTCCCCAGAATAGAGCACTACAGACAAAACAAACTTCTATAAGTTGTTTCTCATATACTGCATCTTTGTGCGTTTAGCCAAATGAGGAAAACAGCTATTATTTGCTACCAGCGTCTACTCCATGTTGGTCAAACCTTGTTAAACGTAAAGCAACACTTCATATTATTTCCCAAGTTAGAAGGGTCACATAGCCAACATTCTAGGCAGTCCTGATTCTAGGTGGCTAGGTGCTTACTAGGAGCCAAACAACAAGCAAGGGAAAGATGCATATTTCTCTTATACATTTTCTTCTCTCTCTGCACTCAATCAGACTAGTTTTTGCATGGAAATGTTCTAGATATCCAAGTGACTTATCCAGCAGTTGCCAATTAGCGTAGTTAATCACTAAGAGGTGCTAAGTGATCAATGCCAACTCACAAACCTCTACAAATTAGTTCATTCCCAGAGTCCATAACTGAAGGATCTGATCTCCTTCAAGAAAATTTACCATCATAAATGAAGTTTCTGGCAATGATCAGCTAACACTATATGTAACAAGGATATCAGAAAGACTTGACAGTGTGTAGAACTTCTATTCATAGTCATAATCAGCAGGGTTAAGGAGCGCCCATCATTTAAATGTGTCGTGGTGATGCCTCCAAGAGTTCAATTGAAACTTGAAAGAATACCTCACTGCAGGTAGTACTTAGTGCACTCACCTTGTCTACACTCTGGGCAGTTTGGAGCGAGATGTGTACTGCTAAGTTTGGGCAATATTGTAACAGTTAAATATTACTGCCAGAGTGAAACAATGTATTCACTTCATCTACACTATTAAATGATGTCTGGCATAGCTGAGAACGAAGCAACATGACTGTTTACTGAATCTGAGGTTTTGCTTCGAAAGTAAGATAAATAAGATTCATTGTCATCAACGAGTTGATTTCTAAAACACTAGGAAAACAAGATATAGTCTTAGTATCATCTAGTAAAAGCAACATGGCACATAACCTTCGCAGGTCATTGTTAGGGTGTGTAAAACTATACCTTCCATATGATGGCCGTACAATCACTTGAAGATGATGCAAGGTAGTTTCCATCATTTGAGAACTTTAGAAACCAAACTTCATTTTTATGAGCACACAATATCTGCAAACAGGCATAGAAGTTTCAAGTATCCATCTCTGCAATACAGCCCCAGCACCTACGCATGGAATATGTCTAGTCATTTAGGATATATAAATTAGTATATGTTGGCTGTCCCCTTTTGATAAACAGAATTAGTAGTCTTCTGGGTCTTGCTTTAAAATATCAAAAAACATAACTATGTCAACGATGGTTGAAAAATGCCTTGCCAGAGGAAACCTCTTCTAAACAGCTAGTTTTATGTCAATTAGCAAGGCAAGGTATCTATGGGAAGTGGCATACAAGCAGATGAAGCAGTTTCAAACTGTTTATAGTATTAGATTCAATCTATTATACAACAATGCATATACTGCCTTGCCGGAGGAAAAGAGCACATGGTACTTCTGAAGAACAACAAGTCCCGGTTGAATAATAATTATATGCCAACATAGGGAGAGATGAAGCTGCAGATATAGCAACATCATGGGGCAGATATTTAAAGAACTGATATAAATAGACATACTGAGGTGTGGTCTGAGAACTACTGAGAAGAAGTCTCTGTATTCAAGTTTCTGCTTGGTAACTCTAGTTTCTGATGAGTGTAGCCTACGATTTTCTATTCTTAGTACCTGACAGGCTATGAAACTAATATTGGACAACTTGTAAGACAAACAAAGATTTAGTAGAAAAATTCGCACCTGCGTGCAGTCAGAAGGGACCTGCTCGTCATGGCAATTGTGATCCTCAAATAGAGTGACCTCATCCGGCAGGTTATGATATATACAGGAAGCAACCTGCTGAATAACAGCGGTCTCCACCAAATGCTCAAGCCGCCCGCTTGGCACCCGGAACCAAGGCGGCAATGCCTCGACCAAATCCAAGAAAAGCCCGATCCTCCATTCAGCAACAGCCTCCGGTGCAACCGCCCCCTCACACGAGACCATTGCGCGCGCCAGCCAGTGCACACACTTCCTGTTGATGCCAAGGGGAGCGATCCGGCGCCAGAGCACCTCCGTTGCAAGACGCACGCCATCGTCCCCGGTACCCAGCAACTCCAAGAAGTGCCCTCTCCACACCAGAAACTCGGCGATGGCACGGTTCTTTTCGCTAATGCCGGCGAGCGAGTCGATGGTCGCAGCGCACGCGTCCCATCGGCCAGACATTACGTCGAGCAGGAGGCGGTCGTGCTCCGGCGGGTAGAGCGGCACGCCGGACTCGGCCTCGAGCGCGGCAGCCGCCTTGGGGTAACCGAGGGAGTAGAGCGACTGCGCGATGACCCGCACGAGCTCCTCCCGGTCGACGAGGCCGAGGCGGCGTGGGGCCGGCCCCGTCTGGGCCGCGGCGTGGGAGACAGAGCTCTCGGGCTGGTCCATGGACGCGCCGGATTCGCCAGCTTGAGGGATTTTGCGTCCCCCAAGCAAGAGCAGAACCCGAGAAAAATCTCAGCTTCGGAGAGAGTGATTCGTGGATTTGGGGGGAAGACTGCCGGATCAAAAACAGCCGGGAAAGAAACAAAAATTCGGCAGTTGGAGGGAGTAGAGAAGACCAGTTGATCAAAATCGGCGCAGCCTAGGACGGGAAAAATGGGAGGGAAACTTGAAATTCCGAGGGTTTCTTGGCGTGATTACGCGATGTTGGAAGAGGTGGTGCGGATTTTGAAATGATCGGATCAAAATTATGAGGGGGTTTGGTTATGATGTGGATCTGTGGGCCAACGGAAGTGGATATTTTGGGGATGTAATACAGGTACAGCTCGGACGGTGGTTTTGGAACGGGGTGGGCTCCACGGTTCAACTACTCCTGTGCGCTGGAAAGCTCCTGCCCGTCCATTTTACATTACATTTGAATCTGAGACGCTTGAGATCTCTGGATGAGGATAAGATCGCCGGAATCGATCGATCCCTTCTCCCTCTTTGTTTTTTTTTTCTACTGTAGAATTTTTTTCTTTCTCTGTATTTGCAGAACATTTCTCAAGCCCACGAAGCACTGGCGCGAGATCGGCCCGGTCAGAACTAACATTGCGTGAGAACCAACCTGAGGTTGGGTAGGTAGGAGGCATGGACTTCTACTCCACTGTAGCTTGAAACCCTGCGCTTGACATCTGCGTGTCTCATAAAGCGCGAATATTCATTCAGTGGGAGGCGACGTTCCCGTCGACAGCGAGGCGCCTGTGGTGACTTCGTCAATTTCAAGATCCAATCCGCCAGCTCAGTCTTCCGGAGGTGCTCATAGGGGTAGGGTGTGCGTGTGTGCGTTCATAGGGGTGAGTGTATGCACGTGTATGTGAGCGTCTACGCTTGTACTGTGTTTCTCAAAAAAAAAAGAACTAACATTGCGTAGTGCAAATCGACCCAACATATAGCATAAAACTAGGATGGTGAAAATAGAGCGGAAAGTTTCGGGCTTTTCTGCAAAAAGATGGAAAGTGAAATAGGAATATGGAAACGGAAACTTTTTAGGGAAAGCCGAAACCTACAGTTAATCTATAGAACTAGAACCCTCAAAAAAAAAAAACCCTCAAAAAAAAATCTATAGAACTAACTTAATTCCTAGTTAACCTAGAGCTAGCAAAAGCATTTCCCTAAAAAAATGATGTGATTCATACACATGGGAATTGCACATAAGATGGATAACTGCATATATCTTTCCTAGCTGCATATGGGTGTGATGAGAACTAGTCACGTCCAAAGAAAAAACATTTGCATCAGATCTCATGGCAGGGCCTAAATCATCTCATGTGATGTCGCTCTATAGTTAACATTTGGGTGGCATTCATGGATCTAGGATTTTTTCCAAGTCTTGGCAAACTTGTTTAAAATTCAGAATCAATATGCAAAGTTGCATATTGCAAGCAGATGCGCCGTCGGAAAGGCTGGGCAGCTAACTGATTTGGAGGGATGTGAGATCCGCCGCTGCAGGCGAATTTCTTTCACGAGTTCACAACATCGTGACGGTGATGGAAATTTTAGAAAAGAGTAAAGTGTGTTTTAAACCCTGAGTTTGTAGGGGTTATCAGAATCAAACCTTAAACTTACATTCCAGATCATTCCTAGCCCGTTGTTCCTTTCCGCCATGATTTGATGACGTGGCAGCGGTCAACGCTGGGATTGCTGAATCGACAAATATGAACAGAGAACATGCAGTTCCTCTTCATCATCTTCACAAGACCGACAAGCATTTGATTGAGAACACCACAAGCACGAACGAGTACATCTTGGTTGCACACAACGTTACCCCTGGAGGTTGCCACCGATTTGCACTACGTGGACATGTGGACCACGCACTTGCGCCGGTTCTTCATAGATTTGGTGCCCACGGTGCAAGCCTACATGCACACCATCTCGGGACTTCCTTCGGTGGTACCAGGCCAAGATCTTGTGTTGTTTCCGCACAACTCTTGTCCCACGCTTCGGGATTATTATGGTCAGAAATTAAGAGAGGTGGGGTATAAAGATGATAGATATGACATGCGGATCAGAGATGTCAACGATGGGCAATCAAAAAACCATTTTTTTTTGGTGAATCATCAAACAACCATTTCTACATAAGTAATCGTGTTGTTTGGCAACAACCTAAATTCCCCTTTAGGCCAGAACACTAAGTTTGGGGTGGTGATTCTGTTGACTGCCAAAACCCACCGGCGGGCAGCGGCCTTGTCAACACTGTAGAGCCGGGGGGAGCCTAGAGCTGCGGCTGGCTGAGACCCCTCCGAGCGACGGCCCGCAATGCTCTTCTGGTCACACGCGGCGTTGCGGAGTGCAAGGCGTGCCACCCGACCTATACCCGGTCGGGAAGGTGATGAGGTTGCCTCGCTTAGTTT
>NC_061511.1:118031648-118115285 GCF_022539505.1 Lolium rigidum
CCACCGCGCCGCCACGTGGTGTGCACGCCTCATGGCCCCCTCCGTCTCGTCTTCCTCGGCTCCGTGGGTCTTCTGTAAAAATAGGCCCATTGCAATTGTTTCCGGGGATTTTCCTGAAAGTTGATTTTCTGCACAAAAATAAGACACGAGGGCAATTCTGCTGAAAACAGCGTTAGTCTGTGTTAGTTGTATCCAAAATACACAAATTAGAGGCAAAACAATAGCAAAAGCGTTCGACAAAGTAGATACGTTTTGGACGTATCAGCGGGCAGCGGAGGTGTGGTAGATCCCCTCGGAATCCCAGTAGCACGACGGCGTGGTGGTGGTAGAGGAGGATAAAAAACTGCATGGCTTCGCCAAGCCGGTACAGAGTCGTAGCATGGAAAACAAAATATTTCTACCGCAAGAACGAATATCACCAAGATCTTATCTACCAGATCTGAGCAACGAGATAGATGAGAGACATACCCTCGAAGATCCAAAGTGTTAACGAGATCAAATATCGTGGATGATGTAGTCGTACTCTTGACGAACTCAAGTTCGAGATGTAGTCCTTCTAGTGTTGCAAGCGGGCAGCACCTCCGTACTCGGTCACACGTACGGTGTCGATGAAGACTTCCTCTCCCCGTTCCAGCGGGCAGCGGATGTAGTAGATCCTTCTCGGAATCCCAATAGCACGACGGCGTGGTGGTGGTGGAGAAGATTTCCTGCAGGGCTTCGCCAAGCCGGTACAGGAGCAAGGACAAAGAGAGGATGGTGGCTAGGGTTTCTTAGTTCTTGGACCCCTAGCACCCTTGCTCCTCCCCTCCTTATATACGGGAGGGAGCAGCCATGGGATGCCTTGGCCCTTACCTCTCCTCCTTGGGCCGACCCACAAAAGGGCAAACTTGACCCTCAAGTTTCGGGGAAACTTAGCCCTTAAGTTATGGGAAACTTGTCCCTTAAGCTTGCTTGGGGTTGGGCTGGTTAGCATGGTGCGCCCAGCCCATTTAGGCTAGGCAGCACCTCTTTGGCCCATGTGGCCCCTCCCGAGGTGGTGGGCCCATCGGTGGCCCACTAGAACCTTCTAGAATCTCCGGTCAAAATACCGATATTTTTTCCGAACCTCGGAAGGCGACTTCCCTTATATGAATCTTATTCTCCGGACCATTCCGGACCTCCTCGTGATGTCCTGGATCCCATCCGAGACTCCGAATAACATTCGGTCTCCATCTCATATTCCATATCTACTTAAACAACATCGAACCTTAAGTGTGTCACCCTACGGTTCGTGAACTATGTAGACATGATCGATACTCTTCTCCGATCAATAACCAATAGCAGGACTTGGAGATCCATAATGGCTCCCACACATTCAGCGATGACTTAGTGATCGATGAACCATAAACATACGATACCGATTCCCTTTGTCACGCGATACTTTACTTGTCCGAGGTTCGATCATCGGTATCTCCATACCTAGTTCAACCTCGTTACCAACAAGTACTCTTTACTCGTACCGTGGTATGTCATCTCTTGTGACCCAGTCACATGCTTGCAAGCTAATTAGACGACATTCCACCGAGAGGGCCCAGAGTATATCTATCCGTCATCGGGATGGACAAATCCCACTATTGACCCATATGCCTCAACTCACACTTTCCAAATACTTAATCCCATCTTTATAACCACCCATTTACACAATGGCGTTTGATGTAATCAAAGCATCCTTCCGGTGTAAGTGATTTACATGATCTCATGGTCGAAGGACTAAGTAACTATGTATCGAAAGCTTATAGCAAGTTGAACTTAATGACTTGATCTCATGCTACGCTTATATGGGTGTGTGTCCATTATATCATTCACCCAATGACATAACCTTGTTATTAATAACATCCAATGTTCATGATCACGAAACCAAGATCATCTATTAATCAACAAGCTAGTTATACAAGAGGCTTACTAGGGACTTCGTGTTGTTTACATAACACACATGTATCAATGTTTCGGTTAATACAATTATAGCATGGTATGCAAACATTTATCATAAACACAAAGATATTATAATAACCACTTTATTATTGTCTCTTGGGCATATCTCCAACAAGCCTCCCACTTGCACTAGAGTCAATAATCTAGATTACATTGTAAGGTACCTAACACCCATGGCATTCTGGTGTTGGTCATGCTTTGCCCTAGGGAGAGCTTTAGTCAACGGATCCGCCACATTCGGATCCGTGTGTACTTTGCAAATCTTTACTTCACCATCTTCGATGTACTCGCGAATCGAATGAAAACGCAGCTTGATATGCTTTAGCTTCTTGTGTGACCTTGGTTCTTGTGCATTGGCGATGGCACCCATGTTGTCACAATAGATGACTAATGGATCCAATGCACTAGGAACCACACCAAGCTCAACAATGAACCTCTTCATCCAAACCGCTTCCGATGAAGCCTCCGAAGCCGCTATGTATTCAGATTCAGTTGAAGACTTCGCCACCGTGCACTGCTTGGAACTCATCCAGCTTACTGCAGCACCATTCAGTATAAACACGTATCCAGACTGAGACTTAGAGTCATCATGATCAGTGTTCCAACTTGCATCGGTGTAACTGGTTACAACAAGCTCTTGGTCACCTCCATAACAAAGAAACATATCCTTAGTCCTTTTCAAGTACTTCAGAATATTCTTGACCGTTGTCTAGTGTTCCATTCCTGGATCACTCTGATATCTGCTGGTCAAACTAACGGCATGTGCGATATCCGGTCTAGTACACAACATGGCATACATGATAGAGCCTACTGCCGAGGCATAGGAGATCTTGTTCATCCTCTCTCTTTCTTCTGCCGTAGCCGGACCTTGAGTTTTACTCAAGACCTTTCCTGGCAACATAGGCAAGAACCCTTTCTTGCTTTCATCCATTCTAAACTTCTTTAGAATCTTGTCCAGGTATGTACTCTGTGAAAGCCCTATTAGGCGTCTTGATCTATCTCTATAAATCTTGATGCCTAAAATGTACGCTGCTTCACCAAGGTCTTTCATTGAAAAACACTTACTCAAATAACCTTTAATACTGCTTAATAGTTCTATATCATTCCCAATCAATAATATGTCATCTACATATAATATCAGGAATACTACAGAGCTCCCACTCACTTTCTTGTAAATACAGGCCTCACCATGAGTCTGTATAAACCCGAAGTATTTGATCACCTCATCAAAGCGTCGGTTCCAACTCCGGGATGCTTGCTTCAGTCCATAAATGGAGCGCCGAAGTTTGCATACCTTGTCAGCATTTTTAGGATCGACAAAACCTTTGGGTTGTACCATATACAACTCTTCCTCAATATCACCATTAAGGAATGTCGTTTTGACATCCATGTGCCAAATCTCATAATCGAAAAATGCAGCTATTGCTAACAAAATCCTCACAGACTTTAGCTTCGCTACAGGTGAGAAAGTCTCATCCTAGTCAACTCCTTGAATTTATCGGAAAACCTTTGCGACAAGTCGAGCTTTATAGACAGTAATATTACCATCAGCATCTGTTTTTCTTTTGAAGATCCATTTGTTATCGAAAACCTTGCGGCTATCAGGTAAGTCTACCAAAGTCCATACTTGGTTATCATACATGGATCCCATTTCGGATTTCATGGTTTCTTGCCATTTGTTGGAATCTGGGCTCATCATTGCTTCTTCACACGTCGCAGGGTCTTCATCATTGTTGTCCACAATCATGACATTTAGACAGGGATCATACCAATCAGGAGTGGTACGCTCCCTCATCGATCTGCGAGGTTCAGTAGTGTTCTCGTTCGAAGTTTCATGATCATCATCATTTGATTCCTCTCCTATCGGTGCAGGTTGTACAAGAACATCTTCCGGAACTGCGCTACTCTGATCTATGAGAGAAGGTTCATTAACCTCGTCGAGTTCTACTTTCCTTCCAGTCACTTCTTTAGTGAGAAACTCCTTCTCAAGAAAGGATCCGTTCTTGGCAACAAAGATTTTTCCTTCGGATCTATGATAGAAAGTGTACCCAATTGTTTCTTTAGGGTATCCTATGAAGACGCATTTCTCCGCTTTGGGTTCTAGCTTGTCAGGTTGTAACTTCTTTACATAAGTTTCGCAACCCCAAACTTTAAGGAACGACAGCTTAGGTTTCTTTCCAAACCATAATTCATACGGTGTCGTTTCAACGGATTTAGATGGTGCCTTATTTAAAGTGAATGTGGCTGTCTCTAATGCATAACCCCAAAACGATAACGGCAAATCGGTAAGAGACATCATAGATCGAACCATATCCAAGAGAGTTCGATTACGACGTTCGGACACACCATTGCGCTGTGCTGTTCCCGGCGGTGTCAACTGTGAAAGTATTCCGCATTTATTTAAATGCATGCCAAACTCATAACTCAGATATTCGCTTCCGCGATCAGAACGCAGAAACTTAATCTTCTTGTTACGTTGATTTTCTACTTCACTTTGGAATTCCTTAAACTTCTCAAAAGTTTCGGACTTATGTTTCATAAAGTAAATATACCCATATCTACTCAGATCATCCGTGAAGGTTAGAACATAACGATAACCACCGCGCGATGCTACACTCATTGGTCCGCACACATCGGTATGTATGATTTCCAACACGTCTATAGCTCGCTCCATTGTACCAGAGAATGGAGTCTTAGTCATTTTTCCCATTAGACATGCTTCGCATCTATCAAGTGACTCAAAGTCAAGTGACTCAAGAAGTCCATCGGAATGGAGTTTCTTCATGTGTTTCACTCCAATATGACCAAGACGACAATGCCACATATAAGTAGAATTATCATAAAATTTAATTCGCTTAGCATCAATGTTATGAACATGTGTATCACTACTATCGAGATTTAACAAGAATAAACCATTCATCTCAGGCGCATGACCATAAAAGATATTATTCATATAAATAGAACAACCATTATTCTCTCGACTTAAATGAATAACCGTCTTGCATTAAACAAGATCCAGGTATAATGTTCATGCTCAACGCGAGCACCAAATAACAATTATTGAGGTTTAAAACTAATCCCGAAGGTAGATGTAGAGGGAGTGTGCCGACAGCGATCACATCGACCTTGGATCCATTTCCAACGCGCATCGTCACCTCGTCCCTCGCCAGGTTTTGTTTATTCCACAGTTCCTGTTTCGAGTTACAAATGTGAGAAACCGAACCAGTATCAAATACCCAGGCACTGCTACGAGAACAAGTAAGATAGACATCAATAACATGTATATCAAATATACCTTTCTTCTTGATGAGGCCGCTCTTTAGATCAGCCAAGTATTTAGGGCAATTACGCTTCCAGTGCCCCTTCTCCTTGCAGTAATAGCACACAGTATCAGGCTTAGGACCAGCCTTAGGCTTCTCCGGAGGCGCAATAGCTTTCTTGCCGCCCTTCCTGAAGTTGCCCTTGTTGTTAGGCTTGCCCAGCTTCTTGAAACTGGTGGTCTTGTTGACCATCAACACTTGATGATCTTTCCGTATCTCCACTTTAGCAGATTTCAGCATGGAGAAGAGTTCAGGTAACTCTTTGTTCATGTTCTGCATGTTGTAGTTCATCGCGAAGTTCTTGTAACTAGGTGGCAGTGATTGGAGGACACGATGAATACCCAGCTGGTTAGGAATCACTATCCCCAAGTCACTTAGCTTCTTCGCATGCCCGGACATAGCGAGCACGTGCTCACTAACGGAGCTACCCTCTTCCATCATACAGCCAAAGAAGTGTTTCGAGGCCTCATAGCTTTCCACGGCCGCATGAGTTTCAAAGATAGTTTTTAGCTCATTGACCAGCTCATAAGGGTCGTGGTGCTCAAAACGCTTTTGGAGCTCCGCCTCTAGGGTGCACAGGATGGCACACTGCACTTGGGAGTACCGAATTACCCGAGTCTCGTAAACATTCTTTACATCCTCAGATACTGCAGGTGCAGGTGGGGGACCTAGCGGTGCATCGAGCACATATTGCAGGTTTCCACCATTGAGGAAAATCCTCACATGACGGAACCAGTCAGTGAAGTTGCTACCATTGCTTTTAAGCTTTTCTTTCTCTAGGAACAGGTTAAAACTGATGGAGGGGGTCGCCATGATCTACAACATATTTGCAAAGAGTTTAGACTAAGTTTATGATAAATTGAGTTCAATTTTAATTCTTAAATTAACTAGGTGAACTCCCACTCAAAACAACATCCCTCGCATTGTCTTAGTGATCACACGAACCAAATACACTACACCAAGTCCGATCTTCACGAGAAAAGATGTAGCTTCAAAGGCGAACACTCAAAGTGTTCATCATATCATTCATATGACTCATGCTCTACCTTTCGGTATCCCGTGTTCCGAGACCATGTCTGTACATTCTAGGCTCGTCAAGGCAACCTTAGTATCCGCGTGTGCAAATCTGGCTTGCACCCGTTGTATGCACATGTAGAATCTATCACACATGAACACTTTATTATCTTGATATTTAGTGAGAGAGATCATCTTATAATGCTACCGTCGCGATCTAAGCAAAATAAGATGCATAAAGGATTAACATCACATGCAATTCATAATGTGTGATATGATATGGCCTTTCTTCTTGTGATTTTGATCTCCATCTCCAAAGAACGGACATGATCTCCATCATCACCAGCATGACGTCAAGGTCAGTGGTGCTGCTTCATGGTTGTCCACTTATAGCTACTATAATAACTACTTGAAATAAAGCTATTACATGATGAATAGACACGCATGTCTTTAACAAAAATTAAAGACAACCATTAGGCTCCTGCCGGTTGCCATAATACAACAATGAACATCTCATACATCAAATATAATCATCATCACATGGCCATATCACATCACCAAACCCCGCAAAAACAAGTTAAATGCCTCTAATTTGGTTTGCATATTTTACGTGCTTTAGGGTTTTCGAGTGAGATCCAATCTACCTACGAACATGAACCACAACGGTGATACTAGTGTTGTCAATAGAAGATTAGATTGAATCTTCACTATGGTGGGAGACCAGACACCCGCAAAGCCACTTATGCAATACAAGTTGCATGTCAAGCGTGGATCAAGTCTCATGAGACGCGGTCATGTAAAGTTAGTCCGGGCCGCTTCATCCCACCATCCCGCAAGATGCAAAGTACACTAACTAAAAACAACAAGAGCATCAACGCCCACAAAACCATTGTGTTCTACTCGTGCAACCGATCTATGCATAGACACGGCTTTGATACCACTGATGGGTTCGTAGCATGGAAAACAAAAAATTTATACCGCAAGAACGAATACCACCAAGATCTTATCTACCATATCTGAGCAACGAGATAGATGAGAGGCATACCCTCAAATATCAGAAGTGTTAACGAGATCAAATCTCGTGGATGATGTAGTCGTACTCTTTCCGAACTCAAGTTCGAGATGTAGTCCTTCTAGTGCTGCAAGCGGGCAGCACCTCCGTACTCGGTCACACGTACGGTGTCGATGAAGACGTCCTCTCCTCGTTCCAGCGAGCAGCGGATGTAGTAGATCCTTCTCGGAATCCCAACAGCACGACGGCGTGGTGGTGGTGGTGGAGAAGATTTCCTGCAGGGCTTCGCCAAGCCGGTACAAGAGCAAGGACAAAGAGAGGATGGTGGCTAAGGTTTCTTAGTTCTTGGACCCCTAGCACCCTTGCTACTCCCCTCCTTATATAGGGGAGTGAGCAGCCATGGGATGCCTTGACCCTTACCTTTCCTCCTTGGGCCGCCCACAAAAGGGCAAACTTGACCCTCAAGTTTCGGGGAAACTTAGCCCTTAAGTTATGGAAACTTGTCCCTTAAGCTTGCTTGGGGTTTGGCTGGTTAGCATGGTGCGCCCAGCCCATTTAGGCTAGGCAGCACCTCTTCGGCCCATGTGGCCCCTCCCGAGGTGGTGGGCCCATCGGTGGCCCACTAGAACCTTCTAGAAGCTCTGGTCAAAATATCGATATTTTTTCCGAACCTCAGAAGGCGACTTCCCTTATATGAATCTTATTCTCCGGACCATTCCGGACCTCCTCGTGATGTCCTGGATCCCATCCGGGACTCCGAATAACATTCAGTCTCCATCTCATATTCCATATCTACTTAAACAACATCGAACCTTAAGTGTGTCACCCTACGGTTCGTGAACTATGCAGACATGATCGAGACTCTTCTCCGATCAATTACCAATAGCGGGACCTAGAGATCCATAATGGCTCCCACACATTCAGCGATGACTTAGTGATCGAATGAACCATAAACATACGATACCGATTCCCTTTGTCACGCGATACTTTACTTGTCCGAGGTTCGATCATCGGTATCTTCATACCTAGTTCAACCTCGTTACCGACAAGTACTCTTTACTCGTACCGTGGTATGTCATCTCTTGTGACCCAGTCACATGCTTGCAAGCTAATTAGACGACATTCCACTGAGAGGGCCCAGAGTATATCTATCCTTCATCGGGATGGACAAATCCCACTATTGACCCATATGCCTCAACTCACACTTTCCAAATACTTAATCCCATCTTTATAACCACCCATTTACGCAATGGCGTTTGATGTAATCAAAACATCCTTCCGGTGTAAGTGATTTACATGATCTCATGGTCGAAGGACTAAGTAACTATGTATCGAAAGCTTATAGCAAGTTGAACTTAATGACTTGATCTCATGCTACGCTTATATGGGTGTGTGTCCATTATATCAGTCACCCAATGACATAACTTTGTTATTAATAACATCCAATGTTCATGATCACGAAACCATGATCATCTATTAATCAACAAGCTAGTTATACAAGAGGCTTACTAGGGACTTCGTGTTGTTTACATAACACACATGTATCAATGTTTCGGTTAATACAATTATAGCATGTATGCAAACATTTATCATAAACACAAAGATATTATAATAACCACTTTATTATTGCCTCTTGGCCATATCTCTAACAATTATAGCATGGGGTGTAAACATTTATCATGAACACTAAGATATAACAATAACTAATTTATTATTGCCTCTCGGGCATATCTCCAACAGTCTCCCACTTGCACTAGAGTCAACAGTCTAGTTTACATTTGTAAAGATATAACACCTTGGCCTTCTGGTGCTTATCATGTTTTGCTCACGGGAGAGGTTTCAGTCAATGAATCTGACACGCTCGGAAACGTATGTATTTTGCAATTTATTTGCGTCTCCACGCATCACTCATTTTTCAAATGAGTCAGCATTAATCGTATATGCTTAGTCTTCTGGTGGAACCTTAATTCCGCGGTCTGAAATATGTCACTAATATTGTCACACACAATATAGCTTCAAAATTCTGACAGTATCGAAACTACACCAAGGTCTCAAAGAAGTCCTCGACTCAAACACTCTTGGTCATTGTCAAAACAATGATATACTCTGCATTCGTTTGTAGAATCCGTCACAATATTTAGAACTCATCTAAATCTAGCATAGACTTCTTCTAGCTCATTGTGCTACCTATTAATGAACACTTAGCCTAATTGAGATCGAAATTTATTTTTATATGTGACCAAACTAATATCGGTGCAACGCCTTACATCGATTTGTTTGTCATTACCTCATACAAAACTATATATCCTTGGCTCTTCCAAAGTACTCAAGGATATTCTTACTGTTGTCCAACGATCATCACATGAATCATTCTGGTATATGCTCCTAACTCTTTAGAGCACAGGATATCTGATTGTGTACATATTATTCGTGATCTAAAATCACTCATATGTTTTTACTCATTGAGTGTCAAATATACTCAAGTCTTGTTAAACCTTCACATGAAAAGAACACCTTATTAATGTTTTCGTATTGAACTATTTTAATATCCATTCTATGTACTTTGACTTAAACTTACTATGCGATTCAATCTATCTTCATAGATCTTGACGCTAAATATGTTTTAGTCAATATCCTTTCATTGAAGTTAATTCACAATGAAACCTTTTAAACACATCAAGTACATAATTACATCATTTATAATCAATAATATGTCATCCACATATAATATTATAACTATGTCTCAGCGCTCCCACTTAATTTCTTGCAAATGCAAGCATCTTCATCGTTTCTGATGAAATCAAAACTCTTTGATTATTTCATCCGGTGAAGATTCCAACTCCGTGATACTTACTTCATCCAATTGAAGTTTGTATACCTATCTAGTATTCCACGGACTAGCAAAACCCTTGGTTTGTATCTAGTATACATCCTTTATACACACTTCTGGTAATGAATGTATTTCTTCCATCCTACTATCATATCTCATAAAAGAAATATGTAGCGATTACTAGAATAATCCACATAGACTATAAGCATCACTATAGAAGATCTAATAGTACTTTCTTATCGTAGTCAACTTCTTTGAACTTTGTTGTAAACAACTTTTCGACAAGTCGAGCTTCTTCAAGGATATTGCATCCAAGTCCATCAATTTTATAGATCATTTTACTTTCAAAAATTATTCACCTATCTTGGATTTCATGGCACTTAGCCATTTAACGGAGTCAGGGCCCATCACAGCTTCTTTGTATGTAGTTGGTTTATTATTGTTCAAAATCAATCCTTTGTCCACAAATAATTTATTTGATCACAAAGTAAACCATACCTACAAGGTTCAATAGGTACTTCGATCTCCATGACTATAACACTTTGTAGTCATGGGAGCCATGATTGTCGTGGCCGCTTCCGGAACCATTTCCGATGTTGCACTACTCTGATCATCATGCTCAGGTTCATAAACCTTATCAAGTTCCATTGTCCTCCCACTCAAATACTTCGCTAGAAAACAATTTCTTGGAAATAAGAAAGTAACATTAACAAACACTTTTGTCTTTGACTTCATAGTGGAAAGAATTCTCAATTTGTTCTTTGGGACAACAACAAAGACATTCATCTCGTTTTGGTTGTAAACTCATTTGCTTATGCTACGCATACCAAAAATTTAAGAAAGGACTATTAGGGTTTATACCCATGCCATAACTCGTATGGTGTCATTTCAACGGATTATGATGATGCTCTATTTAATGTAAAAGCGGTAGTCTCTAAAGCATAATCCACAAAAATATAATGGCGTTATTTTATTTTATATCATCATTAACCCAACAAGGTTTGGATACGTCTCTCGGATACTCCATCATCACTATGATACTCCAAGAAACGTGAGTTGTAGAACAATTTCATAACTCTCTTAGATGTTCGCTAAAAGTCGTGATTCAAATATTTCCACCATGATCCAATCATAGATATTTGACTTTTCTATTACGATGATTTCTACTTCATGGTGAAATTTATTTGAATCTATTCAAATGTTTCAAACTTCTTTCTTATTGAATATATCCTTATATATACACTCAATTCATTGTTGGAAGTTTTCATGAAGTAGAGGAATCTTACGCACACAACTATGCCTAAGAACCATATACATCATCATGTATGTTTCCACAAAGCTAGTTAACCGTTCAACTCTTGGCCTATGAACAGTATTTCAGTCATTCTCTTGAGAAGAGATTTGCAAGCGCCGAACGATTCAAAAATCGAATGACTCCAAAAATCCATTTGCATGGAGTTTCTTCATGTGTTCCTTTCTAACATGACCTAAATGGCGGTTTCACAAATAAGTGGAATTCACATCATTTGCCTTATGGCATTTTAGCGTTAGTGTTATGCATGTGTGTTTCACCATAAAAATTTATAATAACTTATCCATCGTACATGGAATACTGTCATAATTTGAACAACTCATTGTTTTTATTTGACCAGAACAAAATAACAATTATAAGGTTCTTTATTATAAATCTGAAGGGCTAGGTAGAATGCCAACGACGAACATAATAACTCTTTATTTTTGTTCCAGACGTGCATTATCACCACATTCCTTGTCAGTCACTTAGGCCATAATATTCTTTTATTGCGTTGTGTTGTATGACATCTCATACCAACCAATATGGTACAAATACCTAAGAATTTCATTATGTGACCAAACGAAGGATACATTCATAACATGTATATCATCTATATACACCTGAACTAGACTTTCTAGTCTTTTCTTTCTTTCTGCCAAAAACTTTTGTAGTTTCCTTTTTGGCTTTCCTCATTATTCAGAAAACACTTCAACATCAATAACTTCTAGGTTTGTTGGTCAAATACCAATATCCTTGAGGTTCTTACTTTAAAGTTGATCATCACATGACAAGTGTTCCGAATTTAACTATTAGTAACATTTTAATGTGATGAACAATTTCACTCATAAATTTTATCCATCAAATCATGACATCTTTCCGAGACCATGTCTATACATGCTAGGCTCGTAAAGTTTAACCTCAGTATTCGCATGTGCAAATCTGGTTTGCACCCGTTGTATGCACACGTAGAATCTATAACACCCGATCATCACATGATGCTTCGAAACGACGAGTCTTAGCAACAGTGCATACTAAAGACAATCACTTCATGGATATGCGAATATCGTAAGTGCCCAACTAGTTGGAGGATCGGGACGCCTAGCGTCTTCAACCTTCGTACATTCTCATAAAACTTATGAGTTTATGTAGTCTCACTACATTATATTCTATCATCTTGCAATAAGGTCTTAGATATCACATATATCTCATACCTCGCTTATTTCTGAAAACAAAATTTCCAGCTCCTTACTTTTCAAACGGATTTGAACTTCAAGTTTTACGGAGACAAGATGATTTTAGGTACTAATTGAAACCATTGCTCTTTGAATTAGCAATGTGAGGTTTACCAAAAGTTTGCAATAGGACTTAATCATTTCTTGATTCTTTAACAATACGGTACCAGTCCGTAAAGTTACTTGTCAGACTTAACAGTGTTTCTATCTCAGTTACAAGACTAGCGGATGGTAGATAATGAATGCCAATTCTACGATTTAATTAAAAATACTATTCAGACTATGTTCATGATAATTAGTTCAAGTTTTAATCTAATTACTAATGAACTCCCACTTAATACAACATCCCTCATAGTTGTTTAGTGGCACACGATCCATCATCACTACACCAAATCCGATCATCATGTGAGATGATGTAGCTTTAATGGTGAACATCAACATGTTGATCATATCATCCATATGACTCGTGTTCAACCTTTCGGTTTCCTGTGTTCAGAGGCCATGTCTGTATATGCTAGGCTCGTCAAGCAAACCCAAGTATTTCCGCGTGTGCAAATGGCTTACACCCGTTGTATTTGAACGTAGAATCTATCACATCCGATCATCACGAGATGCTTCAAAACGACGAACTTTAGCAATGGTGCATACGAGGGGAGAACACTTAATTATCTTGATATTAATGTGAGGGATCATCTTATAATGCTACCGTCGCTATCTAGGCAAGATAAGATGCAAAATGGACTAACATCACATGCAATTCATAATATGTGATATGATATGACCTTTCTTCTTGTGCTTTTGATATCCATCTCCAAAGCACACAAGCATGATCTTCATCATCACCAGCATTGCACCAAGGTCCATGGCGCCGCTTCATGGTTGTCCATCACTTATAGCTACTATAATAACTACTTGAAATAAAGGTATTACATGATAATTAGACACGCAGGTCTTAACAAATTTAAAGACAACCATTAGGCTCCTGCCGGTTGCTATAATATAATAATGATCATCTCATACATCAAATATAGTCATCATCACAAAGCCATATCACATCACCAAACCCTGCAAAAACAAGTTAGAGGCCTCTTATTTGGTTTGCATATCTTACGTGGTTTAGGATTTTCGAGTAAGATCCAATCTACCTACAAATATGAACCACAACGGTGATACTAGTGTTGTCGATAGAAATAGTAAATTGAATCTTAACTATGGTGAGATAGACAGACACCCGCAAAGCCAATTATGTAATACAAGTTGCATGTCAAGCGTGGAGCAAGTCTCATGAGACACGGTCATGTAAAGTTAACCCGGGCCGCTTCATCCCACCATCCCGCAAGATCAAAGTACACATAACTAAAGACAACAAAAGCATCAACGCCCACAACTCATTGTGTTCTACTCGTGCAACAGATATATGCATAAACACGGCTTTGATACCACTGATGGGTTCGTTGCATGGAAAACAAAAAATTCTACCGCGAATAAGAACAAATCCAAGATCCAATCTAGGAGAAGGCAAGATCTAATATATGAAGATCGGAGCAACAAGAGAGATGAGAAACTAACCCTCGAAAACCCAAAGCCTTACGAGATCAAATCTCGTGGTTGATGTAGTCGATCGTTCTGGTGCTGCAATCCGGCATCACTTCCGTACTCGGTCGCACGTACGGTGTCTATGAAGTCCTTCCTCTACCCGTTCCAGCGGGCAGCGGATGTGTGGTAGATCCCTCGAAATCCCAGCAGCACGACGGCGTGGTGGTGGTGGTGGTGGAGGAGAAAAAAAAGTGCAGGGCTTCGCCAAGCCGGTACAGAGTCGTGGTGGAGGAGAGAGGGGCGGCCAGGGTTAGGGTTTCAAGGTGATGCGCCCCCTGCCCCCTCCCCTCTTTATATAGGGGGGAGGTCGGTTTGGGTGGCCCCCCAACGCCCCAAACCCATCTAGGGCCGGCGGCCAAAGGGGGGAAGTTTTCCTCCCCCCAAGTTGATCCCCCTTAGGGTTTTGGGGAACCCTAGTGGGCTTGCCGACTTGGGCCTTGAGGGGCATGTTCCCCTGGCCCATTAGGGCTAGGCTGCACCCCCTCGGCCCATGTTGGCCCTCCTAGGGTCTTGAGCCCCTTGGTGGACCCCCTGGAACCTTCTAGAACCTTCCTGGTCTTCCACCGGAAAAATCCCGAACTTTTCTGAAACCTAGAAATCAACTTCCCTTATATGAATCTTATTCTCCGGACCATTTCGGACCTCCTCGTGATGTCCTGGATCCCATCCGAGACTCCGAACAAAATTCGGTATCCATCTCATATTCCGAAGCTACTATACAACATCGAACCTTAAGCGCGTCACCCTACGGTTCGTGAACTATGCGGACCTGATCGAGACTCCTCTCCGACCAATAACCAATAGAGGGACCTGGAGATCCATAATGGCTCCCACACATTCAGCGATAAATTAGTGATCGATTGAACCATTAACATATGATACCGATTCCCTTTGTCACGCGATACTTTACTTGTCCGAGGTTCGGTCATCGGTATCTCCATACCTAGTTCAACCTCGTTACCGACAAGTTCTCTTTACTCGTACCATGGTATGTCATCTCTTGTGACCTTGTCACATGCTTGCAAGCTAATTAGACGACATTCCATCGAGAAGGCCCAGAGTATATCTATCCGTCATCGGGATGGACAAATCCCACTTTTGATCCATATGCCTCAACTCATACTTTCCAAATACTTAGTCCCATCTTTATAACCACTCATTTACGCAGTGACGTTTGATGTAATCAAAGTACCCTTCTGGTGTAAGTGATTTACATGATCTCATGGTCAAAGGACTAGGTTACTATGTATCGAAAGCTTATAGCAAGATGAACTTAATGACTTGATCTTATGCTACGCTTATTTGGGTGTATGTCCATTATATCATTCACCCAATGACATAACCTTGTTATTAGCAACATCCAATGTTCATGATCAGGAAACCATGATCATCTATTAATCAACAAGCTAGTTTTACAAGAGTCTTACTAGGGACTCTGGTTGTTTACACAACACACATGTATTAATGTATCCGGTTAATACAATTGTAGCATGGGGTGTAAACATTTATCATGAACACTAAGATATAACAATAACTAATTTATTATTGCCTCTCGGGCATATCTTCAACACTCATCCTTTCGGCTGTTTCGAGTTTTGGAAAGGATCAACCAAGATTTCTATGTTCCTTAAAGCAAAGTATCTCCATGACATGTACATTTGTACCATGCATCTCTGGTATTTGTGTTTTGTGCAATTAATTAACCTAAACATTGGTGTTTTCTGCAAAAAATATTTTGAGTTGTGGTTTTCTCCAACAAAAGCTCCAACAGTTGGTATTATGTGCAATTTCCTCATTGATAGCTTCCCCTTTCAAAAATAGATAAAAGCTCATGTTCTCGCTCGGTGGCTGTTGTCAAGGGTGGCGGAATGGACGGGAGTTTTGGTGGCAGTGGCAGAGTGGCCTCCTAAGAGCAAGTATACTTACATCAGCTGGCTATACAAATTAAATATTATATTTTTATTGAGTTGGAAGAAAGAGAAGACGAGAGAGAAGATAAACCAGCTCTTAGCTAAGAGTCAGCTACTAGACAATATTGTGACAGTTTGAGGTGGATCATCTATTGATAAAGTACTACATTTTTATATCTACTTATTATATATCTTAGCTACAAGATTGGTTATATATGACATGACAATGTGATACAGACAACAGTTTGCTCTACTATTATTTTTTGCTTAAGTCGCCTTACCGTGGCTCAGGGGACTTAAGACTACTGAAATTTAGGTCTTAACTTATAAGACTCGGGAAAGTATTAATAAAGGTAGTTGTGGTATATTCTAGTAGTTAAATTACTATCTGAACTATGGAACACAGCTGCTTTATGCAAACACCCTTTTGGCCTTCTACGGATCAGGGGACTTTAAACTACGCTCTATAGCCTGAAAGAACATAGTTCATAATGAATATATCGAAATATATTGAGTGTATTTCTCCATCAGTTTTGATATTTGCATAAATACTGATCACGGTTTGTAGACAATACCCAACAAATATAAGTTGGAGGAAAACCTTAGAAATATTGGAGGACTGCAAAAGTATTTTTCTTTGAACAAAGAGAAATCCCTTGCTTGCACTAAGGTTCAGAGAAAAAATTCTAACCGTTACATATAGAACATAAAGATTAGGGCCCAATCTTTTATAGAACTTCATATTCTTCTTCTTCCGTGACACACCTGTTCAAAAAAAATTAAAGAGAAATGGAAACCTTGCACCAATAGATCAATAAGAATTAGAAAATACCAAATTTCACAGCAAAGTAGGTATTATTGTAGGTAATTTTACCCCTATTATTTATTCATAGCACACTAATTTACAGCTCCATCTGCTTCTCCTTAAATAGTACACACAGTGATATTAGTTAGAATTTTCATCAAACACCTTATAAGTACACACAAAAACGGATTTTCGCAAACAAATATGCGATTATCTCGGTACATTTAAGAGAGAGAACCTGATGGTCTCAGTTTTTTGTCCAAGCTTGTGCTTCTTGAGTATTGACACATGGACTTCTGTAAGCAGGAGACTTTCAATCTTTTCCTTTTCCATTTCTTGAACGGAGTCATGGTTTTATTCTTCGTGAGAACTCTGACATGTCACACAATCATTATTGCCTCCTCCCACCATACCTATGGAATACGGCTACTTTATCGGTTGTATCAGACTAGCCTCGTAAGTCGCTGCCGCGACTCGAGCGACTTTGGACTACTGGAATTTAAGGTCTTGACTATAAGACCTGGGCACTATTAATAAAAGTAGTTGTGGTATATTCCAGTAAAGTTAACTTACTATCTACTATTAGTATGTAATACAACTACGTTATCTTTATGCAAATATTTTTTGTGCCTCGTACGGCTCAGAGGACTTTGAACTTGCTCTATAGCCTAAAAGGACGTAATTCGTGATGAATATATCGAAATATATTACTCCTCCATGATTTCTGATATCTGCATAAAATTGTTGGTACATTCAGTTGAATAAAAGTTTGAATTTTGTAGAGTTAACTTACACCACACTATCTGAATTAACGTGTTCCAACATTTGTCTGAGAGAGCTTGTCTGATCTGATTCTCAAATTCGCTTCACAAAGTATGAATGCATTTTCAACCACGCATTTATTTCTCATGAAAGTACAGATACATTTTGCTGCAAGGTAGCAATTTCAAGAACTACTGTGAGCCATCTTCTCCATCTTGATATAGCCTGACAAAGATTCAGCCACTGCAGCCAAAATTGCAGTACTGACCATAGCTTCAAGCTCGGGATGGCCATCATCGATCTCATACTCAATAGTTGATCTTATCACCGAAGACCTAAGCCCTTTCCCAATGATCTCACACCTGACCATGTAGTAGAGGAACCCGAGCTTCATAATGTCTCCGTCGATTGACTCTGCTTCCTTGATGTAGTTTTCATTGTCAACTTTGGTAAGTTTCTCCGTGTAGGTCTCTAGCCCAGGAATACCTAGCAAGAAGCAAACTGTTATTGCATATAAATATACATCCACCAGCTTGAGTAGTATGCAATATTGGTCTCAGAATCTCACCGGGAGCAAATGTCAGCCGCCAAATTGTGCCGACATCACCATCTCCACTGGCGAGCTCAGCCTTTGCGAAGATGTGCGGAAGCAATTCAGGCACCAACTCTCCCACACGAAGCGTGCCATATACTTCCCATAGCTCAGAGGCTGGGACATCAGTCTCGAACTCATGGCTCTGGCTTCCCTTCATCGCCCTTCCTTGGCCGCACTGGCCACCAACAAGCTGAAGCAGCTCAGGGTGTGAATATGTACAACTGAAAAGCTCTCTATATATTGTGAACACGTACGATTTCTATCCTTACATGGAATCTCAAGTATTGAGATGCTACGGCATGTCGCACCAATAAGGAAGCACCTATTTTTGCTTGGAATTATACTATTGTCCCTGTCTATAAAAAGATGTCGAAAGTCTGTCTAAATTTGAATGTATCTTTTCAGAATATAGATATATCCCAATTTGGACAAACCTAAGGACGGAGGAAGTACTAAAAGTTAAGCATATGCCTAGACCAGATGACGAATTGATTCCCCTAAAAGTCTTTAATTTCTCGTTTCAAAAGAATATATTTCTTGAGAGTCGAAAGACACCTCTGGTCTGCTACATTGCATTTATATACATTGTTTGCCGACTGCAGGTTCATTAGCATGAAATCATTTGTATGATAATGTGATCCTCGCCTGCTGCCGTCTCAAAAAATATAAAAGATGCCCATCAACAAGAAGCCGGCTGCCCTTTATGTACTATCTTATTGTCCCGAGAGACTGCAATTTTTTGTCTTGTAGCATCTTGAATATTGAATACAGTTAAGTAACGCTAGTTGTCAGTACATGGATTAGCATGGGGCGTGTTAATTGGATATTATATATTAAAAAATTTCTAAGTCATTTGTAGTATTTAGATCTAGTTTAGCATATAACTCGGTTGAACAGACTATAATTTCAAGCGATGGTATTGATCTATTTGAAAATATAACTATGAATTTTGAATCTATGTTCACCATTAGTTTGTATCACTACTGATCCATTTGAAAACAATTATTTCTACTCGTCCCTAAGAAAGAGGGGTCCAAATTGTTCTCTCGCTTCCTCCCAATAAGTATGATCAACACCATCGAAGAGTGTTGCCAAAATGATTGGCTCTGGAGTCTGGACTTGCAACTCCTATGAATTATGAAAGATGCATCCACGATATATTCTTAACTTCGCCAAGCAGTTTGAACTCACCAACAAACCAACCTTTCTTCTCAAAATTAACATCAAGGTGTTTCCTTGATTGGCTGGGGTTACCTCCTAAACCTTATACAGCGGTGTAGAATTCTATCAAGTAGGGGATGCCTATCTCGAGGGTCGTTGGTTGGCCGAGAACCTGCTAAAGCAACACCTTTTTTTTTTGTTGCGGGGAAAGAATGGCTTATAGAGTGAAAACTTTTCTGCTTACACTGTTGCTACAGAGCAACGACAGGTCAGTTTCACTTTCTCTCAGCCACCTCTCGAAAAGGCCAGAAATAAAAGTTTGTGATATGAGCCAAAAATTGAACAACACGCATGGAAGCAATACAAAAGATATGATGCAACTAATGCACAAGCAATATTCAGAATGCACTACCAAGTAAATAAATCAGTCAGATAGCTGAGAGCATCTCCAACAGGCGCGCTATATAGGCCGCGCGGCATAAAAACGTCCGATATAGCGCGCGCGGGACAGAATCAGGCGCTCCAGCAGGCGCGGTAAACGGCGCGGTGCTGTAAAATTTTTAGGGCGCGCGGCGTTTTGCACAATCCGGAGCGGCATATCCGGCGCGTCGGCTACAGCCGCGCGGCATCGCTCGTCCAACCGCGAAAAATCCCCGCGCTGAAACTTCCTCCCCGCGTCGCTGCCCCGAGCCCAATCCGTCGTCTCCGCGCGCCGCCGGCGATCCCGACGATGGACGACCCCTCCGGCAACCCGCCGACCCCTCCCTACTCTGTCACACCCTCCGCCGCCGCCGCCACTTCCGCCGCGCCGGCGCCAAACCCTAGCGGCGGCGCCGACGCCGGAACCCAACGGACTGGCCGCGCGGGCGGCTGTTCGTCCCGCCGCGCGGGCACTACACGCAGCGCTGCCGCGGCGCGGATGGCCGCGCGAGGCACCGGCAACGCGCGGCCCGCGCCGAGGAGGGGGAAGGCGCCGTCAACGAAACGGCCTCACGTCGGCCCCGCCGCCGTCGCGCCACCGAAGAAAGCGAAGGCGCCCGTCCCCCGCCGACGGCCTCCTCCTCCGGCGCCGAACCGGGCGCCTTCTCCTCCTCCTCCTCCGCCGACCCAGCCGACGCCTCCGTCCGAGCAACCGCGCGGCGCACATATGGTGGATGGTGAAATGCCCGAGAGGTAAAAAACACTTCTTTTTTGTCGAATTGTGGTTTAGATGCATACCTAGCCGATGGTAATGAATTTCATTGCAATGTAGAGTGGATGATGCGGCATTCATGGAGACAATGAATGTTGGATCCTCGTTCTTGCATGACGATGAAGCCGCCTATGGGGAGGAGGAATATGAGGATGTAGATGAGGAAGGAGAAGGGTTGATTGAACCTCGCCCTCCCGGCCGGGCCGCCAACTACACCATAGCGGAGGACAAGTTGCTTTGCAAGACGTGGTTGACAATTGGAATGGATCCAACAACCGGTACCGATCAAACAAGAGAAACATATTGGATGAGGATGACGGAGTACTTCAATACAAACACAAGTGGGATCGAGCGAACCATGCGCTCACTTCGGTCCCGTTGGTCCGGTATCAACACCGATTGCCAAAAATGGGCGGGCGTGCAAGCCAACATCGATGTTCTCAATCCGAGTGGCACTAATGAGAATGATAGGGTAAGTGACTCTACTATGTTCACCATATGGCTCATATGAGAAGAATACGGTTGTACTTCATATGGCTCATCTATTTTCTTTTGCGCATATGTGTAGAACTCCATGGCTCAAGGATTGTTTAGGGATGTGGGAAAGAAGAACAAGAAAGGCAACAAGATTCTTGGCAAGCCATTCACCTTGCATCATTGCTATGAAGTGCTAGGGAATGAAGAGAAGTGGAAGACGCGCGGCAAGTTGGATGCGGCAACTATGGCGGCCAATGCTACCGGTGATGCAACAATCATCGATGATGATTCAAGTGATGAAGGGAAGAAGAGAAGCTCCACTCCTCACTCCATCAACAATGGGCGGAGGAATGTGCCCGGTAGGAAGACCGCCAAGGAAATGAAGGGAAGGAAGGCCGGAGATGATGACATTGCCATGGCTATGGAGAGGATTGCAAATGCAAGGTTGCAAGCAAATGAAGATAGAAAGATGCAACGAAACTTGGAGAAAGAGGCTATGGATGCTATTGAAGCTAGGAGAGCCGCTTTGGAGGAGAGGATTGCCGCCAACGAGGAGAGGAAGTTGGCTTTGGAGGAGAAGAGGCAAGCCACCGAGGAGCATGCACGCCTAGCGGAGGAGGAGAGGAAGCTTTTCTTGATGGATACTTCCCATATGGATGAGAGGCAAAAGGAGTACGTCAACCTTCTTCGCGATGAAGTGTTGGCCAAAAAGAGATTGTTGCTAGCCAACATGAACACTTCCACCACCGGCATGTTTGGAGGAGGCATGTTTGGAGGAGGCATGGGAGGCATGGGCGGCATGGGAAGCATGCCCATGCCCACCATGGGAGGCATGGGCGGCATGGGAAGCATGCCCATGCCCTCCATGGGAGGCATGGCCGGCATGGGAAGCATGCCCATGCCCTCCATGGGAGGTATGGCCGGCATGGGAGGCTATGGAGGCATGGCCGGCATGGGAGGATCAAGCTATGGAGGAGTGTTTGGAGGGACCATGGGAGGCTCCGTGAGTGGTGTGTACGGGAGTATGGGAGCACCACCGGGAGGCTTCGTGTCTTCCATGAATGCTACTATTCCTCCTTCAACCCAAGATGACGAGGACGAAGAAGAAGGTGTTGACTTGGAAAATGCGGAAGTGTGATATGCATTTGTGATATGCATTGTTTCACTTTGTCCATTTGAACCATATGTCGTGTGTCATTGTTGAACTACGTCATTTTGTGTGTCCTTGTTGAACTATGTGATGTTGTTGCACTTTGTGTCATTTATTTCATGAATTGTGTCATTTCTTTCATGAATTGTGAATGCAAAATAGACTAGAAATCTGTTTTCCGCGCCCGCGCGCGCTGTATTTTGCAGCGCCTGGCGGAGGACCATTTTTCCTGCGCGCGCACGCGCTGTATTTTGCGGCGCCCGGCGGAGGAAAAAACGGCACAGCGCGCCATATCTGTTTACCGCGCGCGGATTCTTGGTTTTAGCGCGCCGCGATATAGCGCGCCTGTTGGAGATGCTCTGACAGCCCCAAACGCCAGCAACTCATCACAGTTACTCACTAGTACAGCAAGAGCATCTTTTAAGGTTCGCAATGTAACTATAGTTCAACAGAGCACATCATCATCATTCTTAAGGAAATAGCACAGTATAGCATTTCTGCAAAACTCAGGATAGAGACCTACACCGGAGAATCTTCTTGACAGGAATTAAGACCCAGACTACTGCTCAGAGAGCAAATCCTACTCACAAGAGCAACATAGATATTGATCGAACTGGCATGCAGGCAGATAGATCAAACATCCTAGTAACCACCCTTGAGATCATTGACCACATCGTAGGGAATGGGAGTGACCGTCTCAATTGTAGTACCCTCGACCATGAAGCCGGGTTTGGGGCCCAGCGGCTGCCTCTTGGTGCTGATAACCTCACCACGTGCCTTGGCCTCTGCCTTGAGTTTGTCGTTCTGGGCAATCCTCAGGCGGAACTCCTCAGCGCACCTGGATGGCTGCACATGTTCGACACGGACATGGATTCTTTTCTTGATAATGCGGTTTCCAACCTGACATAAATGGACCAGTAAATACATTAGTTCTGAACTTCACTGCATAAAGCAAGTTTTTGGTTCACTTTGATTACTACAGAACCCAATATAAACATAAGATATAAAGGAACAAAGACTGAAAACATTTCAAGCTCAATCCAAAAGCATAGATTTTCTAATGCATTACTATTAAATCAAAGAATTGAACTATTTTTATTGGCAAATAACTGACGGTTTATTTGGAATGATAAACAATTTGGAGTATGTATACCTTTATATAGTTATACTAAGTATGAACTAGAAATCAAACTAACTACGATAGTACTACATCAGACACGAGATAACAGGCACTGAAGTCAAATATATAGGACCATAGAGAATTCGTATGCAAAGCGTGGTACAAATTTTAATTGTGCCAACAAGCAAATGTCTGACTATCAGTAGTCTTATGAGCCAGCTTGTAAGGTAGTATTGAACACTACACAAGCTTATCCATGTAAAGCTGATTTAGCAATATGGTGCATGCAATAGATGTTTTAACAGTTTCAAAGCGCACAGGCAGTCAATCAATGAAGCCTAGTATTGTACAAATACATCAATAGAGAATATTAAACTGGTTACATCCTAGTTTACTAGTTATATGCAATGAAAGCAACTAAACATTTTCAGAGAATGTACAAGAAATACTGTGATCTTATATTAGTGACACACGTTCCTCTACAAACGTAACAAAATCAGCCGAAATTTCATCCGCGCACATACTGCCACCATAAAATCATCTAAGCAATACTTCGGATCTACGCAGCTGATGAGGAATCTTCTAACGAGAGGCGGTAAAGTCCTATTGCGGCTACTACGAAATCAAAAGCGCACTTGCAAAGATCTATCAAACGCAAGTCGCAACGATTCTACAAATGGGAGTCAGCTCAACCGTGTCACCATTCTGAAGCAAGATCATCCCGGTCATGGACGTTCAGTCACAAGGAACCACAGCAGTGGTACAAGCGCAAACAGGAGGGCATAAAGGGGGGATCGATCTATACCTGCTTGTTGATCTCGACGCCGATGGCGCGCTTGGTGACGTTCCACACGCGTCCGGTACGGCCGTGGTAGAACTTGTGCGGCATGCCCTTGTGTACGGCGCCGTTCACCTTGACGTCGACGTGCTCCCCGACCTTGTAGGTGCGCAGGTAGGTAGTGAGCGGGATGTAACCCTTCTTCCTGAACCCGCGCGCGAACAGGTCGCGCGTCCGCGACCGCAGACCATGGCCGGCCGGCATCCTGCTTTGCTTCGCGCGTCGGCGGCGGCGGGAGTAGGGCGGACGGTGTGGGGGAAGCTAGGGTTTGGTGGGTTTGGGCATGGTTGTACTTTATAGGTCCAGCGAGGGAGGATTTGGGTGCTACTGGGCTGGGCTGGGCTTGTATGACAGGTTCTCGGCCCATTTTAGATATAGGAGAATGATAAGGGAAAACCCCATTCGCTGAATTGATTTGTTGTTCGCTAAAAAAAAACATAATTGCCGTCATTTTTTGAACTCTCAAATCTGAAGCACCTTTTTTTGGAAAATTTCATTCTAAAAATATGGAGTTCTCGATAATTTAAATTATTGAACTTTTTCAAATACATCCAAATTTAGAAGCACCCTCAAAAAATATCCAAATTTAGAAAAAAATCGACATTCTTTAACGGATGGAGTACAATATTCTTTCTGTGTAAGTACAATATTCCATCAAGTCATCAGCATTTTGTTTTAAGTTGGTTCCTTTGCAAAAAAAAAACACTATAACACTGTGGTCTTTTTCTTATCATGTTTCTAGAAAAGATAATATGAACATGGAAAGTAAATAAATATAGAATTTATAAAAACAAGATGATTTTCGTATGAGAGAAACTTCCACCTCGGTCCTCGTCCTGCTTCCATTCTTTAATTAAAAATATTATACTTCCTCTGGTTCAAAATAATTGTCCAAAAATAGATATAAACATGTTTTAGTGTGTAGATATATCTATTTTTAGGTAATTATTTTGAATCGAAGGGAGTATAATAAATAGAGACACCCAAGTATATAAAAGGAGTCAAGTTTCTTTTATTGGACGTGATGCAAACAATGCGGCGCATAGGTATGCCAAAGAAGCTCTAGGCACTTTAGATTTTATTCGCTTTGATGTAATACCTGGATTTCTCACTGATTTAATTCAGTCTGAATGTAACCACTATGTCGCATAATAAAGTAGTAATTACGATAAAAAATGAAAGCTAGAGAATAACTCTTGGAACCAAATAGTTGTTTGCACTAATTCTCTTCATTCTTTGCTTTACAAAACAGAAAATCTCACTTTATTTTTCTAAAACTAACTCTAGATATAGTTATTGAAATAAGCATAAATAAGTTTAATAAACACAAGTTTCTCCAGATCATATTCCACGAATCAGAATTAATCAGATTTGTATCATCAACATACCGTAAAATGAACGCACCTTTCGGGTCTAGATGTGGGATGAGTCAAGATGTTGGATGAGTCAACCAACTTGATTATCCACTTTTGATGCTATAAATCTCCATTGAAATGAGCCATTTCATAACTGAATAAAACGAGGAGCTGAAGATTCTGGGGATGCTTTTGGGTAATAAGAAGAGTCAACATATATATTTTTGTAGGGGGGCTAAGCTAAGCTGGGTTGTGAAGGTCGATTTGAGCTTCACAACCTGGCCAGGAGCCCTTATTTGTATGAGGTGGGCTTAGCTCTGCCCAATGGCCCGACCTAACAAACACTATCTCATATGGTAAAAGTGGGATGATGACAGATTTTCTGGGTTGCCTCACCCTACCAAACACGCCCTAGTGTTAAAAACATTAGAGAGAGGGGGGTTATCACTATCTCGCTAAACAAAATGTGCGATGCATTCATGCCACTTATGTACATATCATTTTATATGTAAAGTCTGATGCAAAAACATCTACTCCCTCTATATCGCAGATTCCATCTAAACGTGTATTATTATACAAGTATATGTAAATCTAAACAAATCCGTGACATCTAATTGGGGACCGAATGAGTATTTGGGTTTATCGTAAGCTCTTCTAAAGTTTATTTTGAAGAAAACACCAAATATCCCCTTTTGATCTTATATGTTTTCTTTATCTAATTTGCTAAAACAACTTTGTGAGAAGATAGGATAGGATGTGGAGATGCACACAGACATTTTATTTTGATTTTTTAAAGATTTTAAATATATTGAAAATGCATTTCAAATAAAATGAGGATATGCATCTAGAGCCAAAACACCGGCGTTCGATGTTCGGAAATCCATCTTTTGATCTTGAGTGCTTATGCTCCTTTTATAAATAAAAAAATTTAAAATGTCAAATCAAGAAAGTAATTTCGCATGTATAACTCCATACTCTATGTGCGCACCTAATGTTTCGCTGAAAATCGATATTTTTTTGTTCACTGTTTAAGAAAAGGCAACAATCTTATTTTTGCACCACATTTTTTTTATAAGCTGCGTCAAAAGCGAAAACTCAAAATGGAGGGTCAAGCTACATGTAGCCATTTATTTTCAAACACTTATAATTGGCTAACTTTGAAACTTTGAAAAAAAATGTACAATAAAATTCTAGAGTTAGCCAATGATGGGTTGTATGTACATGAGTTATGGTCAACAAACAATAGCAGATAGATATTTTCAACACAAAGGCTCCATCAAACGAGAGAAAGAAACATATTCTTCATAGATATAGAATGAATGTGCTTCATATGGTAACTGGGTTCACGAGTTATGGTCAACAAACAATGCGTGCTCATGGTCAAAGTTTCATAACTATCTCATCCCACACAAATCGTTTGCCTGAAGGCTCAAGGATACGGGCTCACGTTCATTTCTCACTCCTAGCCATGGAAATAAAATAGCGCGCTATTTCGGCGCTAATAGCACGCTATAGCGTTTTTAGATAGCCCATGCTACATCATTTCGGCGCTATAGCGTGCTAGCGCGCTATTAGCAATAGCATATTTTTCGTCCGACGCTATGTTGTTATGGTGCGCTATTTTTTTCCTTGCCTAGCGCTCGAGCAAAACTTGAACTCCGATCATTCGAACAGCTCGAGCGGCCATGGAACCTGTGATCGCAAGCTGAATCCCACACGCACACAAGAGAACAAACCACTTTCCCAAGTATACTCGGCACCAAGACAAAAGTCGGATGCAAGCTTGGACCCATCAGAGCATCCCCACTCGTTGGCGCTCCCCACGCCCAAATCCGGCGAAATTTTCGTCCGGATTGGATGAAGATTTGGCGTGGGGAGCGCCGAAGTTCCAGCCGTCCCCCCGGCAGGAAACCCCCAACCTCGACCATTTGACATATTTCAAACAAATTCAACATAAAATTTAACAAGTTCGGCAAACAAGATGACGAGAATTGCTGAAACAAATTCGGCGATAACAGTACAATGTTTAACAAGTGCTGAAACAAATGAAGCACACAATTTCACAATTTTTCAAACAAATTAAGACAGACTAGTTGGCGTCGGCGTTGGCGTTGCCTCGGAGCCTCCATATGTGCTCCACCCGATCATCTTGCAGCAGCTGGTGCATTGTAGAGTCTCGAATCTCCTGGCGCATAGCAATGAAGGCGGCCCATGATGGAGGCACCTGGTGATTAGGCTGTGCAAGAGGACCCTCTCTCTCATATGGTGCTTCTTGCTCAGCCAGAGGAACCGGATGCTTTCGCTCATCTTCAATAATCATGTTGTGTAGGATTGGAGATCGTCTTCACAAATGTTGCCCACTTTGGATAGATACCGTCTGCAAGGTAGTATCCTTTGTTGTAGTGCCGACCATTGATCACATAGTCCACCGGGGGAGCATGACCCTCAACAAGCTTGGAAAAGACCGGGGAGCAGTTTAGGACGTTGATGTCATTGTTGGATCCAGGCATACCAAAGAAAGAGTGCCAAATCCAAAGATCATGGGTAGCCACTGCTTCAAGTATCACGAGTGCAGCCTTTTTTGTGACCCTTGTACATTCCCTGCCACGCAAACGGACAGCTTCTTCCATTGCCAATGCATGCAGATCAATGCTTCCAAGCATCCCCGGAAAACCTCTAGCTTCATTTGTTGCAAGGATCCTCCGAGTGTCTTCGACAGTGGGTGATCTCAAGTAATAGTCCCCGAACACCTGCTATGACGTCCCTGCAGAACCGGTAGAAACAATCAAGGGCGGTGGACTCCGCCATGCGAAGATAGTCATCTGCGGTATCACCGGGAGCTCCATACGCTAGCATCCTCATAGCCACTCGTGCACTTCGCGGTGACGAAAATCCAACCAAACCGAGTGCAATCCGCCTTGCATCCGAAGTAGGGATCAAAGTGGCGGATGGCATACACAATTTCCAGAAATAGCTTCTGCTCATCCCGAAACGACGCCGGAAAACACTCTCACCGTGCAATGGATTGTCGGCGAAGTAGTCGGCGTACAACATGCGGTAGCCCTCCATTCGCTGTCTCGGCTTGCACTTCCGGCGACCTCGTGCCGACCCACCACGCCGACGAGTTGCCGGTCCGCCGTACATGCTTGCCAAGCAACCAAGGATCATCATGTGCTCCTCGTCTTGGGCGGCTCGCTGCCATCTCTTCTTGCATAAGCTCGACGAACATCTCGCTCCTCCTCTTCGTCCGAGTCCATGGCCGGCGAGGCAAATGGACGAACACCGACGGGCGTGGTCGAGGCAACCCGAGCCGCGAGCGACGACGAGCAAGCAGGCCGGAAAACGGGCCGGCGGAAGAGCGGCCGGATAGACCGTCGTCCAAACACGGCGGAATATAGGCGAGTGGGGAAGGAGTGGCGGCGCAATCTGGGCAACAAGCCGGCGGGGTGGTGCCGGCGGCGAGAGAGATACGAGGGGTGGGGGAGATTTTGAGCGACGTGGCGGTGGGGTTCGTGCGTCGAGTCACCGACGGATCGGGCCCTTCCCCGCTTTTCACTCGTCCGGAGTCCCCGAGCGCTCCCCGGGGGCCGGGGATGGCGTGGGATCGCCGGATGGATTTAGGCCCAAATCCGGACGAAAACGAGGAACCGGGGGCGCGACTGGGCCGAATTACGCCGTCCGGATGGAAAAAACGCTCGCCGGGGGCCTCGTCGGGGGGACGAGTGGAGATGCTCTCACGCTCACCATCTGCTGAAGTCCGCCCACTTCCGCGACGCCGCAAGCGTCCTTGTCCCGGCTCACGCTCTCCGTCCACATCCCGCCGGCGGCCAGCCCGTGGCCGGTGGCCCCACCATGCAGCTCCTCCACTACTCGCCGACCCCGTACCCTCCCATCCTCGCCCCGCCGCCCCGCCGCCGCGGATTCCTCTGCTCCTCCGTACCTAACGTTGCCCGGGGTGCAAGCACGCCCGCCGCGGCGCCGCGGGGTGCCCCCGCCTCCGCCCTCGCCGCAAACCGCGTCGTGGTGCGACACTTCACCTCATACACTAAGAGCAGGTCTAACAGACCCCTTAAAACACCCAAACCCGTATAATAACCGCCAAAATACGGGTTTGAGCTCTACCCGGCCGTCTAGCAGACCCCGTAAAAACGCCCCCCGCTTCGATTTTTACTGGTTTCGATTACGGGCGAGTCTTCGCCCCTACTTGTGCGGGGTGGGAGGCCAAATACGAGGCCAACCCCTCACTCGTGGCGGGCTGAAATTTCAGAAAATGTAGCCGCTTCGCGGATCGCCTCGCCGGAATCCGGCTAAATTCCGGCGAGCGCGGCCGGGCGGGGCGAGCTACGGCCGGGGCCGGGCGGGGCTGGGCGAGCGCCGCCGTGGCCGGCGCGAGCATGGCCGGAGCGGGCGGGGCTGGCCGGAGCGAGCACGGCCGCAGCAAGGTCGGGAGCGGGGCGGGCGAGGGCGGCCGGGTGCGGCGCGGCCGGGGCCGGGCGAGGCGAGGGCGGCCGGGGCGGCGTGGCCGGGGCCGGGCGGGCGAGGCGAGGGCGGCCGGGGAGGCGCGAGCGGCGGCGGGCGGAGGCGCGGCCGGGCGGGCGGGCCGAGGCGAGCGAGCGGCGCGCGGCGCGCGGCCGGAGCCGGGCGAGGCGAGGCGGCCGGGCGGGGCAGCCATGGCCGGGGCGGGGAGCTTGGTGGCTAGGCCAACAGTTGGCTAGAGGAGGAAGATGAAGGGGAGATTTTTTTTTTCGATTTGGCATATTCTAGGAATATTCCATTTTACAGGGTGAGTTTACAGATTCTGCTAGATCGTCCGAGTTTTCGGCCGCCGAAAAGTGAATACAGGGCCCTCTACTCGCGTTTTAAGGAGCGAAAATATACGGGGCCTGTTAGACATGCTCTAACCGCCTCACTCCTCACTGACCACTGACCAGTGCTCATGTGCTTTGCTCGTTTTTCTGGCCTGATCGATCGGTCTTGAGTTTCTTTTTTGCAGTTGGGGTGCGGGCTGGTGAGAGCATCTCCACTCGTCCCCCCGAACAGGCCCCCGGCGAGCGTTTTTTCCATCCGGACGGCGTAATTCGGCCCAGTCGCGCCCCCGGTTCCTCGTTTTCGTCCGGATTTGGGCCTAAATCCATCCGGCGATCCCACGCCATCCCGGCCCCCCGGGAGCGCTCGGGGACTCCGGACGAGTGAAAAGCGGGCGTGGCCCCAACTTGTCGGCGACAATGGCCTCCGATCTACGGCAAAACCCTCGTCCTCCCGATCTACGGCAAAACCCTCGTCTTCCCGATCTACGGCAATACCCTCGTCGAACGAAAGCTTTGAACTCTCAAGTGGTGCAACATAGATAGATTATATATATATTTCGAATATAATTCGAATAAACATAGAAATTACATATAAAAACTTTAAAACTAAACTACTTCTTCTTCTTCTTAGAAGGCCCCGCCTCATCGTCGTCGCGGCGATGCTTCCGGCTCGTCACCTCCTCGTCGGAGGAAGTTGAGTCCTCCTCGTCGTCGTCCTCATCGGCCTCTTCGTCCTCCTCCTCCTCGCTCCTCCTCCTCGCTCCTGCTCCTCCTCCTCTTCCTCGGCCTCTTCCTCGGCCTGCTCCACGGCCTCTTCGTCCTCCTCCTCGTCGTCAAACTCGTCCTCGGCCGGCCGGCGGGGGAATCGTCGCTGTCTGGACGATGCAGCTGGATCCCACCAATGGCGCCATCCGAGGCGGCTTCCCCTCGCTGTCGGTGTCCGATGGCCAAGAGATATCGCTCATGGTTGACGGAGGATGGTGACGAGAGAACGGATGAATGGCTCAGCCCGTCGAAAACTGTTTATGTAGGTCTCTCGACGAAAGAGAGCGCCGGTTGCTCTTCCGCGGAGTTCGTGCTCCATTACGGCGGTTCTCGCATCGAGGCCACTTCGACCGTTCCCGACGAGTCGTTTCGGCTCTCCAGTCCACTTCGCGACGGTTCAATGCGGCGAGGAACTCCGACGATTGCCCTTCCCGGTGACTGCACCGTCGCTATGCACGCGGTGGGTGCGCGTCCATGGGCTCGCGGCTGGAAAAATGGGCCTCCCCAGGCCAAAAACTACATCCATCCGGCGCTAAATTTCGCCGGATTTGGGCGTGGGGAGCCCAAACGAGTGGGGATGCTCTGACGCTGGACTACCTGGCCACCGTGGACGCGTACCCGCGGCCCGACGACAAGATCCGCAGCGGAGAACTGCAGGTAACCATGTCCTTCTTTTTACGGCTGGGTCACCAAGAAGCTACAAGGACAATCAAAAAAGAAGAAGCTAGAAACAGGGGAGTGGGGAAACTGTCCCCTTTGCAGAGTAGCACTGCGGAATTTGGGCGGGTTCCCCCTTTGCATGAGCTGAATTTGCAGTGACCATTTGCTTTGCTCCCTGCTGGTTCTTGGTGATGGTGTGCACAGATATCGGGCGGCGGGAATGCCGGGAACGCGCTGACGGGCGCTGCTCGTCTGGGCCTCAACACGAGGCTCATCTCCAAGGTGCGTAGTTTGCTCGACCTGCTGTTGTGGTGTCGCATCCACTGATTTGACATTTTGACACTATGAGTATTCCATCAAGATGGGAAAACTTTGCTCAACTTTGCTTGCTCAGCTGATGTTCCACAAGACGCGTTTCGCTCACTTAAGATGTCTTTTCAGGTGGCCAGCGATGAAATCGGAGGAACTGTTCTTTCGGAACTCCAGGAAGCTGGAATCGATGTGTCGCATGTTATAGTAAGGCTTGGATCACGAACAGTACTTTCTGCATCTTTGATCATCATGCGCATTGCATACAAGTGATGGTTTAGTTATAGGCACAACACCTCTTCCCCCAAAAGAAACATTGAGATTGGTAGCATCGTGTTTTCGGGGCCCAGGTATCTGTGGCTGCCACCCGGAAGATAGAAACTTTCCCTTTCAGAACCATTGAATTTATGTCTGAACAGTGAAAGAAAACTGAAATACTGACCTGGGTACTATTAACATGATGAATAGAAAACACCGGTAAGGCCAGCTCAATAATATTTCTAGTAATATATATCTAAAGAATATCTCTTAAACCACCTTCTTGGTATCTCTTGTCTGGGATATTACGTATTAACAGATGAGTTTTCGCCCCCAAAAAAAAGCATTAACAGATGAGAGGTGAATGTGAATTCCCTAGTAAAATATCATATTGGACTATCCTTCATCTTTTACGACTCATATTATTTGTGGCATTTTGCTTTGCAGATCTCTGATGGTGGAAACACAACATTTGTCTATGTCATTATTGATAAGAAAACGTGAGAGCATATCTTCTCTTCATCATCACTATTTAAAGCCAACTACTAGCACTTAGCTTATAGGTAAGTTAAAGCAGTCAAGACAGCCACAGCTTGCATACCTGAGTGGATATGCTGGTCATTTGTCTACTCTGTGTCAGTACATGTAGACAAATTTATTGAAGAATAGTTTCCTATTTATCTTAATTCCATCGCTACTGAAAGGCCTCCACAGAGTTCGTTCTGTTGTTCGCAGATACTGCATATTTAGATCAGACAACAGGAATATATGCAGTTAAGAAAATACATGGAAATTATTTTCTGCCCATCACCTGACACTTTATGCATAACAATTTATCCTGTTGTATCCACATTTCATCATTTTACTGGCTTCTGAATCAGTTTCAACGTGGCTGAAGCTGTTGATCTTCTTTTCCAGGATTATGGGACTGTTTTTATTCAACTTTTGCAATTTACTTTGTCCTGTAATTTTTTTACCATACATATACTTATATAACTTTCTACATTTGTAGTAAAACTCGTACATGCATAATCACGGCAGGCTACCCTCCAATGGTTCCTAATGATTTATCAATGTCAAATCTGTCAGCTGCACTGCAAGATGTAAACTTGTTATACCTAGATGGATATTCACATGAAATGGCACTGGCTGTTGCTAAGCAGGTAAGTTCATTTTTCAAGTTGCCGCAACAATAATTCACTGATACATATAAGTATAATATATGTCTTTTTAAATCTTCAAAAGTCCAAGTGCATCCCTATTTGAAAATTAATTGTTTAAAGTAAAAAAAAAGTTCATGTTTCCTCTGTAAACTAGTTGTTTGGCTCACTTTTCCCAAACAGCTCCCATTTTCTGAAAAACATCTTTAAAGCTAACTATACCCCTGAACTATCATATCTTGAGCACTATACCGCCTGCCCAGATTCTGTAACGCTAAAAAGTTTCGGAAAGTCTGAAAAATAATTCGTGTATGCAGGCTGTGATGTAACATTATGCACACCGTCATTTTGTTTAATAATGTGACCATTGATGACTTCAGGAAAAAAGTAACATAATTACTGTTATTTTGCACATATTGCAAATTGCTATATTTTTGAACAAGAAAACACACCCACGTACTTCATCCCTCAACTTACATGTATGATTTTCTTTCAGTTCTTTTAGAAACTTCTGGCACGATGTTATCTTTGCAGAACTGGCCGACAGGTAAGTTCTTTGAGATATGGTAGTTTAGGGGTTTAAGTGAGCCCAAAAAAGTATGGGGAAAAGATGAGCCGAGCACTGGACTTTTTCCTTCCTCTTCAAAAGATTGAAAATCAAATTCTGTAGATGACTAGTGTTCTACAGTGGAGCTATATAAAACCTGTATAAAGAAACAAATACTTGTTTAGTATGTTGCATGATAAATACCAGAAGTGTACAGGCTGATCTAATGAAGATTCCAATACTGGTTGATGCGGAACCAGAAAGAACAAAGGCTGAACTCGAAAGTTTGCTTGGCCTAGCGAGTTACATTGTCTGTTCGGGGAAATTTCCAGAGGTATTTTGAGGTTATGATAACACATGAATATTTGCCTTTTCTTTCAGCTGTATACTTTTAGTACACTTTCATTCGTTTTTTCACACTAATTTCAGTGGTGTCTTCTTTTTAAAGAAATGGACGTCCATCTCATGCATTCCCTCGGCACTTCTAGAGATCCTTGTGCAATATCCTCATGTGAGATTCATGATTGCAACCATTGGAGAAAATGGATGCATGATGCTTGAGAGGAGCGAAGGTGATCAGTACTGAACCTTGTGTCTCGATGCAATATTCCTTGTGTTCACTTCTCAATTTTATGCGTTCTCTTTATAAGATAGACACCAGGACGGATCTACATGATTTGTAATTGCTGTCTTTGATATCTCAAGCTCAGTTTTATATACTTTGTGGCCATCCGGTATGTGCTTGAACAGGCAATAGTTCTGAAATAGATGCAGCAGATATAGAGGATGTTGCCGAGTCCTTGAGGCTGAAAGTGCTTAAAGATGACAACCTGCCAACTTGTGTATCATCCAAGGTATGGAAATTTGGCAATATCAATGTTGTTTACTGACAATATCTTTTGTGTGATCAAAATTCTCGAGAAATTTACTTACTGGTATTCCAATTTTCAATTTTATCATTTTAGTTCATGGGACTCTCTTCAAGAGGGCATGGTACTGTTACTAGTACTATATTTGGAAGATTGCTCATAGGAACAGCAGAAAAAATTCCTAGCCCAGAGCTTGTTGACACCACTGGTTGTGGCGACGCGTTTATAGGAGCAGTACTTTATGGTGAGAGGCATATTAACCTATTCCAGATTGCGTATTTTATTCATTATTTTTTGCCAGATGAGCAAGAAGATTGCAGTGACTAAATGACAGTAATTTTTTTCTTATCAAACAAACAGTGACTATCAAAGTTTTACCGTTTCTTCCCTATTGATTCTTAATAGGACTATCCACGGATATGCCACCCGAGAAGATGCTGCCTTTCGCCTGCCAAGTGGTAATAATCCATCTGCTATGTAAACGCCACGAAAGAAGTACTAGTAGCTGTATTCTTTCGATGATCCTAACTGAGATGTACACTGAGCTTTCTGTTAATGTTGCAGGCGGCCATAAAATGCAGAGCGATCGGTGCGCGCACGGGCCTACCATGGCAGTCTGATACACGCTTGTCTAAATACTTGTGTTAGGCATTCTGAAAATTGTGTGGAGAAGAAATAAAGGTTTAGAGAAATGCACCATGTCCTCAGCTGTTGCTTAAGAGTCCATGGGACTGAAACATGGTGAGCGTCGGTGATAAAGTTTCGTATTAAAAGTTGAAAGTATGCATCCAGAGGTACTGTTTGAGTGAATAAAATCAGCGAGCGATGCAGTGTTGTCAGGGAAGGCAGTATTTCCCCACAATTTAAGCTTGTTCCTTTTTTTTTTGCGATTATTTAAGCTTGTTCCTGTGCAAGTGCAAATGTGCAATGTACATGCCATCAGGGAGACTCCAAATCAGCCTAGTGCCCGCACGCATAAACCAAACCAAACCAGAATGCACACCATGGAATCCCGTCCGGTCAGCCACACACCGCCAATCCATCTTTTAGAAGCAGTCCCAGCCAACGTGCCTCAAACGGCCATCAAAGGTTACTATTGGCCACGCCAAACTGAAATTTGCGCCCAGCCACGTGACCAAACATAACCACGCCATACCTTCAGCAGACTACCAACACAAACTTAACTCCTCAAGGAAGATCTTTCAGGAGGTACTTTTCTAAACAATATAATCAAGCACAACCAAATGCCTCACAAAATCAGGAGGCAATCAACAAGATGTAACATAAAGATGCAATTTTGGCACTAGAATATGGCCCATATAAATATGCTCAACAGGTAGGGAATTGTAATTCTACTCTTCTACAAAGCGATAAGGAGATAACTGCTACAAGCATCTAAGGCCTAACATAAGGCCTATGCGACTGATAGAAAACAAACAGTAACTCATCAAACATAATATTTCTACGACAGAACCTAGATACTGTACAAGGAACATCTTCACCTCTCCTGGGAAGGAAACCTACGGACCAGCTGGTCCATCACCGGTTTTATTGTCCACAAGATTCTTAAAATGCTAAGCCCGTGAGAATGGGCTGCTTAAGTCCAATCTTCAAGCTCAAAGTCAAATATAAGGCCCGTGGAATCCAACCCTGAAGATTCCCTGTGATGAGCAGCTTCTGCCAATAACTCGTCTGCAGGGGGGCTTACGGAACCACCATCGAGATGAGCTTCATGTGGACCAAGACTGCTGTCGTAATTCAGATGGTACAAAGTTTGTGTTGTTTGCACAGGAGTATTTGCCTGAATATCAGCACCAGTCATGTGACTAGGCAACCCATGCCCATTAGAAGTCATCAGGTTTAAGGTTGACGCAACAGACTCCGTGTGAAGACCCTCCTCCCTTTGGTTTGCACCAGCATCCAGAGGTTGGGAGGAAGTCCTCACAGGCTGCTGAGACTCTGCAGTACTTGAATTGTATTCAGAATCATCTAATACCCCCATTTCGGATGCCACACTAGCAAGTATGTCTTGCCAGCTCTGTGTGGAAACATCCACTACTTGCTCCGGTAGGAACTGTGTTCTCTGAGTCATAAGCGAGGTGCACCGTGGAAGTTGTGCTCCTATACCATGCACTCCATTCGAGGTAACCTGACAAGAAGGTGCCAGCTGACCTTGTACTATTGGTGCACTGAGAGATCTCTGAGGGGCATTTTTATGAACAGCACCACCGAAAGCATTAGTTCTTTGTATAGCTTGAACTTGCTGAGATACATGTGGAGTATTAGTTCTTGGTATAGCTTCAACTGGCTGGGATACATGTGGCAATGCCTTGTTCATCAAGGGCCGGATACTGGTTGAAGCAGTAGAACCAAATTGGTTAGCATTTCGGATAGTGTGGCCTGGAGAGACTGTCCCTACTCTTTTGAAACTTCCACGTGAATGAGTGTTCTGAGAGGTGCAGATATTGCCTGTCATTCTCCTCGCCCTTGTTGCAAGGGATCCTCTTTGTGTACTTATAGTTCTTTCTACATTCAGCGAGACTCTGACTGAAGTGTGCCTTGGTCGGTTTTGGTTCATAACATTAAGAAGAGGGCTTCCTTTGGCAAAAGAAGAACCACTAATATTTGATAGTAAAGGTAGTTCTGATTGTGCGACTGAGACTTGACACTGTATATCCTGATGTCTAGGTGACATTGTTGGGCAGACAGCATTCTGGCGTTGTTCTGGATGAGACGCTGGCAGGCTTTTGCACTTGAATGCTTGCCTCAGCAGTTTCCACCTTGATTCCTTATCCGTTGCATGGCAATGATCATCAAGCGAGACACCTTGACCCCAAGAATTACATGGAGCTGGAGCATCACATACAAAACAGTGACACTGCAATTTTAAAATAAAATGAAAAGAATTAAAATATATATCGTCTCTGCTAGATTTCATCGTATCATATCACAAACATATGTAGTTAACATGTGATACTTACCATGCCACAATGCTTCGCATGAAAAGTAGTATTGAAGGGCAAGTTAGAACATAAATGGCGCGAATGAGGGAAGTCCCTGCATGCTACCTGCAGAAGAATTGAAAATCGTTCAGGTAAATAGTAGAGGAATGCTACTACAGCCTACAGGCAAATTGTAATAATCATCGCCAACTTTAACATGAATTAAAACCGTCATTATTTTTGACAATACAAACAAGCAGATTATTTTTGTTTGTAGAGGATGCATTATTGTACTTGTTTGTATTAGGCAAACTACTTCCATGTTTCAAGTACAATAATGCATCCTTACTTTTGTAGTATCTTAATAAAAAAAGCAAGTTCTACAGTAGTGAATACTAAATTAACATAAGCTCTCTAAACAACATCTGTAACGCGATCCAAATCCACACATAGATATCAAACAAAATCAGCACACCATGATCATACACGATATAAAGCATTTCATCTCTTTGCATTCCCTCCAATATAACAACGTACTGTTTCTATGGTATGCACAAAACACATTGCTATGGATGAAGTGGAAGAAAACAAATACCGGTCCTTTTCCCCCGACTATCTGCAATTCATCCGAGCTGCTATCTCCCCCATCCCCCTTCTCCTCTCGTACTGTAATCGCCTTATCAGGGTCACCATCGAGAACCACACAATCATCATCATCATCATCATCATCAGCGCAACCACCAGGCTTGGCCATCTTCTGCGGCGGCACGGGTGGTGCGGACAACTCGCCCATCACCATGAGATCGGAGAAATCATCCACATTTATCTCATCAGCCTCGTCATTCAACAACTTCCCAAGCCAGTCGTCAATCGGCTTCCTGGCCATGGGAACGTCCTCCTCGTCGGAGCTGATCTCCACAACTTCCCCCGCCGACCCCATCCAAGCCGCAGAGCCCTAACACAGCCGTGGCCCACAGAGTCCGGGCCAAGATTGACAAGGCCTAAGACGACCCTTGAAGAGTCAAGAAACCCTTGCCAAGACAATTTTAGGCGGTGAAAGAGAACCCAGGTTATCGTCGACCTCCACGGATCCGGAACAAAATATGGTTCCCAAGAAACCCCTCCAGGAGCACGTCTAGCTCGTCAAAAATGAAATCTTGGGATTCTTGGCTCGATCGACAGCGCCGCCGCCGCCCTCAAGGGTTTGGTCGCTCGGGGAAGGAGAAATTTCGGGAGCGATTGGGGATGAGGAAAGTGCCTGCAAGCTGTAGAATCTGGAGAAAAAAAGCACATAAAATTAGAATCGGAAAGATCGCCAGCGGAAGCCCAGCCAAGAAGCCCTACAAATGCTTCGATAGCTCGATTTGCATAGCACAGACGCGCAGGAAAAGAAATAGAGAAGAGAGGGTGAAAATGGTAAAAGGGAACAGCAGGAGATGGAGAAGAGCGAACCTTGAAGCAGCCCTCTCTCCTCGATGGAGAAGAGGAGGTACAGTACGGAGGAAGAACAAAGCAGAGGCAAAGCAACTGCTCCTCGCGTACAGAAATCTCGCAAGGGATTCGGATTTTACTTGTCTCTCTATAGAGTCTAGGCTAGAAGCTAAGCTGGATGTTTTTTCTTCTTTTTATCAGCGGAGATGGATATATTTATTGTTACATCGTATTGCCGATATTCCAGTGGGCCAAGGCCATAAAAATGGGGATGATGAGGTCATGTCGTGGGAGGGAGGGTAGCGGGTTGGATCCGGTTGGGATGCACTTCGCTTGACTTTGACCGCCCGACTCCAATGTCCCAAGCTTGGTTAGCTGCATAGGGCAACCAAACCTCTCGAACAAAAGAAAAGCCTACCGCCATTCCTTCTCAACCATTAAAAAATAACTAGGAGTATGCGGTCAGTTTTGTGTTCCTTGGTGTCGGTTTCTTCCAATCCATGGTTGTCATCTTTAACGACGATTGCTCTGGTGTGTTGTTTTTATATAGGGCTTAGCACGACAACTTCATATTTGTCTACTACAATAAGCTCTACTACGACACGTTTTGCTTGGCTCCGGTGATGGAGGGGCGAGGACGGCGGCGCGCCTTTAGCTCGTGTCAGTCTAGTCGTCGCTAGGTGGTCTAAAGACCTACTTGTAATTTTTATTATTTTGGATCTGCTTATACTGTTATTGATGATTATTAATAGATCACCGGAAAGTGTAATCAGCGATAGTACAAGAAGTCGAAGTTAACGAACGCATTAGATCACTACGTTGCAGCTGATCCGGCAGCTCCTACTAAGAACGTCTTTTCGTGTCTAGTCTATTTTGGTATTACACTATGTTATATTTATTGGTACAACTGGATATGCATACTTAACTAGATCCACAAGCTGAAAATTCAAAGTGTTTGGTTGCCTCAAAAGTGGGTGGGCTGCAGCAACATGAAGAGCAAAGCACTTAGGGCTTAGTATCTCTAGAAATGTTTCAATCGGCCCTCACAATATCTAATCTGCGCGAGTGTTTCGATTCGTGATTAGCTCTACAGAAAAAAAGATGAACATATTTCATGTCTGCAATCTATTTCATATTTGGTAAATTTTAACTTTCGGATTTTGTGTTTATATTTGGAGTATTTTAGACTAGATCATCAAATTCAATGCACATGGTCGATCATATAAAAATTCCTTTGAGAAGTGGATTCATCTCGGTATTTACACAATTTTTGTGTTGTAAGTTTTTCATTTCGACCATAATAGATAAAGTACTTATTAGCTCTCTATCTTCATGATCTCATGTTACTATAATGTGTTCATTTGTGTGTCATGTTATTGTCGTGTTACTTCAATCTCTCATGTACTCTTCAAATCATCTACTGTTTTGTCAATCCATCAATGCATGATGAGGTATGCGTGAAACAGATGAATTTCGATAATGTGATTCCATTCCAATAACCAGTTATGAGTTTATAACTATAACTATTCAGTTTCATGTTTATGTGTGGACATGTTAGAGTACTAATGCATGTAAAATACATACGTGAACTTTGTCCTTTATCATATTGAATTCCCACATATTTGCAACATATATGATGATAATACCATGTTTTACATTGATTTATGGGGATTTACCAATGATCCCTCTTTGTTTGGTTTATAACCCTGCAGAACAGGAAAATCTTGTTTCGCGTATTTTTCAGAGAACTATACGGAGTCAAATTAACCTGGGATTTTTGGAGCATCATTTTTTCATCGGGAGAAACAACGTGGACCCTGGAAGCATACCTGGAGAGGCCCGAGGGCCAAACGAGCATAGGTGGCGTGGCCCAGAAGTCTGGCCACGCCACCCACCCCCGTTCAGCCCTAGATTGTCCGTTTGCCCTAATTCTTTCGCGAACCGACGTATTTTGCCCTAAAAACCCCTATATATATATGGTCCCGAAGAGTTCTCGGGAGGAGAGCGCCGTAGAAAGACAGAAACACCAAGGGAGGCTGCTGCAGAGAAGATTGGAGGGGGAAACTCCGCCGGGATAACCGCTGGAGGGATCTCCACCTTCTCCAAAGTCTTCATCATCACCATGACCAAGAGGGAGTAGTCCACCTCTAGACTACGGGTTTGTGGCAGTAGCTTGATCTATTTCTCTCATGTTCTTCATAGTTCTTAGTGCCATATGAGCTGCCTATCGTGATTATGGTCATATTTGTAATACCTATGTGGTGGATCCATATTCTATGACATTGTTTTATGAGATCTGATCTTATTATTTGGTGAGATGTATTCATTGATGCATATTATGTACCCCGTTATTAAGTTTATTTTCTGATCCAACATCTATGCAAGAGCATGTGTGGGGTGATGTGTGTGTTAGATGGAGTAGCATGGTTTTAGTGATTGGATAGTGACAATATTGTCGGGGGGATGGCCCCCGGTAGGCCAAGACTATGACAAGTTAGCCATAATATGGTGCTGGTAAACCGGATCAAAGAGTGATCCGGATTCTAAGGTCAAGTTCAGCTAGCCGGAGTTGGTACCAACCGGTATCCCAAGAGGGGTATACCAAGGTACTGACTCACAGGGTTCATGTTACTAAGTGCAAAGGTACCGGAGTTCAGAAGGAAAGGTACCAGTTTCCCGGTACCCGGGTTACTGTAGCATGTCGGCACTTTGGTCAAAGATTCCACCAAGGACTAGAGGACAAGGATGAGCGAAGCAGTTCAGCTTTAAACGAAGCCCTGGCGCCAAAGCAGATGATGACTCAAAAGATACCGGACGAGGTCATCGCTCCTTGATTAAAGCCAGAACCGGCGCCAGGGGGGCCAAAGTAGCTTTATAAAGTAGCTTAGCTCATCCTAGATTCCATTAGGGTTTCTTCCCTTGTAAGCCACCCTCTCCCCTATATAAGGAGAGGGAGCACACCCCTGCGCGGGAGGGACGGACGATCGATCCAGAGAGGAGTTAGGTTGTTCAGTAGCAAGTAGAAGGAATCTTGTACTGTACATCTTCAACCTCTGGCCAAGGGACAAGTTTAGCAATACATTCCGGTTTCTTTTCTCTCTTTCCCTGTTAACAACACCCTTCCCCGGATCCTCTAGCGCACATTCGGCCCCAACTTAAGCCATCTTATGGCATCTGTTGTTTCCCCACGGCGACAGTTGGCGCCCACCATGGGGCCAGCAGCTGCGCTTGCTGGAGTTCATATCCGGGCGGGCCTTCTCACCATCTCCGGCGAGCGCGTGGTCTCTGGCCTCGTCTACCGCCTCGGCTTGTTGGACTTCATCGACGACAACGTGGGCTACTTCGCCAACGACGGCCGCTACCCGTAGAACGGCCGCGTCATCGAGTTCGGCAGCCACTGCATCTACCTCGGCACCGTGAAGGAGCGCCAGTACCCCTCGCCGGTGCTGGTGGCGCCGGATCCGCCGAGGTCTTCAGCTGCTTGCGGGCCGCGCTCCGACCGCGCCGCCGGCAGCGTGGAGGTGATGATGGCTGGCGCAGGAGGCGCCGACAAAGAAGCTATTGTGGAGGGCGCAGCGCAGACCAAGTCTACGCGCACGGCCAAGCTGCCGACCGAGCGCGACGAGGTCGTCGTCGGAACATCTACCGCGCTACCGGAAACGACCCCGCTACAAGCGGCCATGAGCGTGTTGGCCACGCCCATCCCGCAAAACATCGACCCCGCCGCAGCTCAAGTCGAACTGGAGGCGCAGCGACAGAAGCTGCTCTCCGGCGCAGCGAACATCGTCAAGGCCCAGCAAGAACTCAACCTGACCCTATGTGAGTATAACTGATGGGATTCGTAGCATAGAAAACAAAAAAATTCCTACCGCAAGAACGAAAACCAAGCCAAGATGCAATCTAGAAGATGGGAGCAACGAGAAGATCATGAGACTAACCCTCGAAGATTTCCAAAGCCTACGAGATTAGATCTCGTTGTTGCGAGAAGATGATCACTTGCCGCTTTCAAAAGCGCGCGGAAGATCTTGACGGTGCCACAGTCGGGCAGCACCTCCGTACTCGGTCACACGTTCGGTGTTGATGAAGACGTCCTTCTCCCCGTTCCAGCGGGCAGCAGAAGTAGTAGATCCTCCTCGGAATCCCGACAACACGACGGCGTGGTGCCGGTGGTGGTGGAGAACTCCGGCAGGGCTTCGCCTAAGCGCTACTAGAGTTGTATGTGGAGGAGGGGCGGCTAGGGTTTGAGGAGAGGGGGCGCCGGCCTTGGTGCCTCTAGGGGTGCGGCCAAGGTGGTGATTGTGGTGGCTGGCCCCCTCCCCTTGCCCCTCTTTATATAGGTGGAACCCCCAAGGGTTTGCCCAAAGTCTTCGAATAAGACCCCAATTCAAAACTGCCATATGGACGAATCCTACTTGGGGTGGGACTCTCCCCTTTCCCTTTGGTGGGGTGGCCGGCCACCTTTGGTGGAGTCCACCTGGGACTCCTCCCTCCTTTGGCTAGCCGGCCAAGCTAGGTGGAGTCCCGGAGGGACTCCACCTTCCATGGTGATTTCTTCCGGACATTTCTAGAACCTTCCATAAAAACACCGGATCATTTTAAAACATGGAAAGTGACTTCCTATATATGAATCTTATTCTCCGGACCATTCCGGACCTCCTCGTGATGTCCTGGATCCCATTCGAGACTCCGAACAAAACTTCGAACTCCATTCCATATTCCATATCTACTTAAAACGACATCAAACCTTAAGTGTGTCACCCTACGGTTCGTGAACTATGCAGACATGGTTGAGACTCTTCTCCGACCAATAACCAATAGCGGGATCTGGAGATCCATAATGGCTCCCACATATTCACCGATGACTTAGTGATCGATTGAACCATTTACATACGATACCGATTCCCTTTGTCACGCGATATTTTACTTGTCCGAGGTTTGATCATCGGTGTCTCCATACCTTGTTCAACCTCGTCTCTGACAAGTACTCTTTACTCGTACTGTGGTATGTCATATCTTATGAACCATTCATATGCTTGCAAGCTAATCAGACGACATTCCACCGAGAGGGCCCAGAGTATATCTATCCGTCATCGGGATGGACAATATCCCACTCTTGATCCATATGCCTCAACTCATACTTTCCGAATACTTAATCCCACCTTTATAACCACCCATTTACGCGAGTGGCGTTTGATGTAATCAAAGTACCCTTCCGGTATAAGTGATTTACATGATCTCATGGTCGAAGGACTAGGTAACTATGTATCGGAAGCTTATAGCAAAATGAACTTAATGACGTGATCTTATGCTACGCTTATTTGGGTGTGTGTCCATTACATCATTCATCAATGACATAACCTTGTTATTAATAACATCCAATGTTCATGATCACAAAACTATGATCATCTATTAATCAACAAGCTAGTTATACAAGAGGCTTACTAGGGACTCCTTGTTGTTTACATAACACACATGTATCAATGTTTCGGTTAATACAATTATAGCATGGTATGCAAACATTTATCATAGACATAAAGATATATAATAACCACTTTATTATTGCCTCTTGGGCATATCTCCAACAGTCTCCCACTTGCACTAGAGTCAATAATCTAGATTACATTGTAAGGTACCTAACACCCATGGCATTCTGGTGTTGGTCATGCTTTGCCCTAGGGAGAGCTTTAGTCAACAGATTTGCCACATTCAGATCTGTGTGTACTTTGCAAATCTTTACTTCTCCATCTTTGATGTACTCGCGAATCGAATGAAAATGCAGCTTGATATGCTTCAGCTTCTTGTGTGACATTGGTTCTTGTGCATTGGCGATGGCACCCATGTTGTCACAATAGATGACTAGTGGGTCCAATGCACTAGGAACCACACCAAGCTCAACAATGAACCTCTTCATCCATATCGCTTCCGATGAAGCCTCCGAAGCCGCTATGTATTCCGATTCAGTTGAAGACTTCGCCACCGTGCACTGCTTGGAGCTACACCAGCTTACTGCAGCACCATTCAATATAAACACGTACCCAGACTGAGACTTAGAGTCATCAGGATCATTGTTCCAATTTGCATCGGTGTAACTGGTTACAACGAGCTCTTGGTCACCGCCATAACAAAGAAACATATCCTTAGTCATTTTCAAGTACTTCAGGATATTCTTGACCGCTGTCCAGTGTTCCATTCCTGGATCACTTTGATATCTGCTGGTCAAACTAACAGCATGTGCGATATCCGGTCTAGTACACAGCATGGCATACATGATAGAACCTACTGCCGAGGCATAGGGGATCTTGTTCATCCTCTCTCTTTCTTCTCGTCGTAGTCGGACCTTGAGTCTTACTCAAGACCTTACCTGGCAACATAGGTAAGAACCCTTTCTTACTTTCATCCATTCTAAACTTCTCTAGAATCTTGTCCAGGTATGTACTTTGTGAGAGCCCTATTAGGCGTCTTGATCTATCTCCATAAATCTTGATGCCTAAAATGTACACTGCTTCACCAAGGTCTTCATTGAAAAACACTTATTCAAATAACCTTTTACACTGCTTAATAGTTCTATATCATTCCCAATCAATAATATGTCATCCACATATAATATCAGGAATGCTACAGAGCTCCCACTCACTTTCTTGTAAATACAGGCCTCTCCATGACACTGTATAAACCCGAAGTCTTTGATCACCTTATCAAAGTGTCGGTTCCAACTCCGGGATGCTTGCTTCAGTCCATAAATGGAACGCTGAAGTTTACATACCTTGTCAGCATTTTTAGTATCAACAAAACCTTTGGGTTGTACCATATACAACTCTTCCTCAATGTCACCATTAAGGAATGCCGTTTTGACATCCATCTGCCAAATCTCATAATCGAAAAATGCAGCTATTGCTAACAAAATCCTCACAGACTTTAGCTTCTCTACAGGTGAGAAAGTCTCATCGTAGTCAACTCCTTGAATTTGTCGGAAACCCTTTGCAACAAGTCGAGCTTTATAGACAGTAATGTTACCATCAGCATCTGTTTTTCTCTTGAAGATCCATTTATTCTCGACAGCCTTGTGGCTATCAGGTAAGTCTACCAAAGTCCATACTTTGTTATCATACATGGATCCCATTTCGGATTTCATGGCTTCGTGCCATTTGTTGGAATCTGGGCTCATCATCGCTTCTTCATACGTCGCAGTGTCTTCATCATTGTTGTCCACAATCATGACATTTAGACAGGGATCATACCAATCAGGAGTGGTACGTTCCCTCGTCGATCTGTGAGGTTCAGTAGTTTCCTCGTTCGAAGTTTCATGATCATTATCATTTGCTTCCTCTCTTACCGGTGCAGGCTGCACATGAACATCTTCCGGTACTGTGCTACTCTGATCTACGAGAGAAGGTTCAGTAACCTCGTCGAGTTCTACTTTCCTTCCAGTCACATCTTTAGTGAGAAACTCCTTCTCAAGAAAGGTTCCGTTCTTGGCAACAAAGATTTTGCCTTCGGATCTGTGATAGAAAGTGTACCCAATAGTTTCTTTAGGGTATCCTATGAAGACGCATTTCTCCGCTTTGGGTTCTAGCTTGTCAGGTTGTAACTTTTTTACATAAGCTTCGCAACCCCAAACTTTAAGGAACGATAGCTTAGGTTTCTTCTGAAACCACAATTCATACGGTGTCGTTTCAACGGATTTAGATGGTGCCCTATTTAAAGTGAATGCGGCTGTCTCTAATGCATAACCCCAAAAAGATAATGGCAAATCAGTAAGAGACATCGTAGAACGGACCATATCTAAGAGAGTTCGATTACGACGTTCGGACACACCATTGCGCTGTGGTGTTCCCGGCGGTGTCAACTGTGAAAGTATTCCGCATTTCTTTAAATGCATGCCAAACTCATAACTCAGATATTCGCCTCCACGATCAGAACACAGAAACTTGATCTTCTTGTTACGTTGATTTTCTACTTCACTTTGGAATTCCTTAAACTTCTCGAAAGTTTTGGACTTATGTTTCATAAAATAGATATACCCGTATCTACTCAGATCATCCGTGAAGGTTAGAACATAACGATAACCACCGCGCGATGGTACAGTCATTGGTCCGCACACATCGGTATGTATGATTTCCAATAAGTCTGTAGCTCGCTCCATTGTACCAGAGAATGGAGTTTTAGTCATTTTTCTCATTAGACATGCTTCGCATCTATCAAGTGACTCAAAGTCAAGTGATTCAAGAAGTCCATCGGAATGGAGTTTCTTCATGCGCTTCACTCCAATATGACCAAGACGACAGTGCCACATAAAAGTAGAATTATCATTCAATTTAATTCGTTTAGCATCAATGTTATGAACATGTGTATCACTACTATCGAGATTTAACAAGAATAAACCATTTGTCTCAGGCGCATGACCATAAAAGATATTATTCATAAAAATAGAACAACCATTATTCTCTGACTTAAATGAATAACCGTCTTGCATTAAACAAGATCCAGATATAATGTTCATGCTCAACGCAGGCACCAAATAACAATTATTGAGGTTTAAAACTAATCCCGAAGGTAGACGTAGAGGGAGCGTGCCGACAGCGATCACATCGACCTTGGATCCATTTCCAACGCGCATCGTCACTTCGTCCCTCGCTAGGCTTCGTTTATTCCGTAGTTCCGTTTCGAGTTACAAATGTGAGCAACCGAACCAGTATCAAATACCCAGGCACTAAACCAGTAAGATAGACATCTATAACATGTATATCAGATATACCTTTCTTCTTCTTGACAAGGCCGCTCTTCAGATCAGCCAAGTACTTGGGGCAATTACGCTTCCAGAGTGCCCCTTCTCCTTGCGTAATAGCACTCAGTATCAGGTTTAGGGCCAGCCTTAGGCTTCTCAGGAGGCGCAGCAGCTTTCTTGCTGCCCTTCTTGAAGTTGCCCTTCTTAGGTTTGCCTTGCTTCTTGAAACTGGTGGTCTTGTTGACCATCAACACTTGGTGCTCTTTCTGTATCTCAATCTCAGCAGCTTTCAGCATGGAGAAGAGTTCTGGTAACTCCTTGTTCATGTTCTGCATGTTGTAGTTCATCACGAAGTTCTTGTAACTTGGTGGCAGTGATTGGAGGACACGATGAATACCCAGCTGGTTAGGAACCACTATCCCCAAGTCACTGAGCTTCTTCGCATGCCCGGACATAGCGAGCACGTGCTCACTAACGGAGCTGCCCTCTTCCATCATACAGCCAAAGAAGTGTTTCGAGGCCTCATAGCTTTCCACGGCCGCATGAGTTTGAAATATCGTTTTCAACTCATTGACCAGCTCATAAGGGTCGTGGTGCTCAAAACGCTTTTGGAGCTCCGCCTCTAGGCTGCATAGGATGGCACACTGAACTTGAGAGTACCGAGTTACCCGAGTCTCATAAACATTCTTTTCGTCCTCGGATACTGCAGGTGGTGGTGGGGGACCTAACGGTGCATCGAGCACATATTGCAGATTTCCGCCATTAAGGAAAATCCTCACATGACTGATGTCTACGGGTGCTTCTATTCTTGTAGACAGTGTTGGGCCTCCAAGAGCAGAGGTTTGTAGAACAGCATCAAGTTTCCTTAAGTGGATCACCCAAGGTTTATCGAACTCAGGGAGGAAGAGGTCAAAGATATCCCTCTCATGCAACCCTGCAACCACAAAGCAAGAAGTCTCTTGTGTCCCCAACACACCTAATAGGTGCACTAGTTCGGCGAAGAGATAGTGAAATACAGGTGGTATGAATAAATGCGAGCAGTAGCAACGGCACCGGAAAAGTGCTTTGCTGTCCAGGACTGGTGTGTGGTTGATGGTGGTAATATTGCAGGAAGTATAGATGCGATAAAACAGGTTAACAAACAGCGATAGCGTATTTAGGAACAAGGCCTAGGGATCATACTTTCACTAGTGGACACTCTCAACATTGATCACATAACAGAATAAATAGATAGATGCTAGACTCTACACCCTCTTGTTGGATGATGAACACCACTAACCGTGTAGGATTACACGAACCCTCAATGCCGGAGTTAACAAGCTCCACAATATTCAATTTTCATATTTAAATAACCTTAGAGTGCATAACGGATCAACATAACCAAACCAAGTACTAACATAGCATGCACACTCGTCACCTTCACACTACGAAAGGAGGCATAGATCACATCAATACCATCATAGCAATAGTTAACTTCATAATCTACAAGAGATCACAATCATAGCCTACGCCAAGTACTACACGATGCACACACTTGTTACCATTACACCGTGCGGGAGGAATAAACTACTTTAATAACATCACTAGAGTAGCACACGGATATATTGTGATACAAAACACATTGCAATCATAAAGAGATATAAATAAGCACTTCACTATGCCATTCATAACGGTGAATAAGTATTCCGTGAAATATAGCCTAAGAGACCCACACGGTGCACACACTCGTCACCTTTACACACGTGGGACAAGGAGTCTCCGGAGATCACATAAGTAAAATCCACTTGACTAGCACAATGACATCTAGATTACAAGCATCATCATATGAATCTCAATCATGTAAGGCAGCTCATGAGATTATTGTATTGAAGTACATAGGAGAGAGATTAACCACATAGCTACCGGTACAGACCCGGAGCCTCGATGGAGAACTACTCCCTCCTCATGGGAGACAAGCAGCGTTGATGAAGATGGCGGTGGTGTCGATGGAGGAGCCTTCCGGGGGCACTTCCCCGTCCCGGCGGCGTGCCGGAACAGAGAGTCCTGTCCCCCAGATCTTGGCTTCGCGATGGCGGCGGCTCTGGAAGGTTTTCTCTGGTTTCGTCGAACGTGTAGGGTTTTTAGGTCAGGGACCTTTATATAGGCGAAGAGGCAGAGTCGGGGGGTCGACGAGGCGACGACACACTAGGGGGGCGTGCCCCCCCTAGGGCCGCGCCGGCCTGTCATCTGGGGGCCCAGTGGCCCCCTGGCCTCTCTCGGGTGTTTTGGAAGCTTCGTGGAAAAATAGGATGCTGGGCGTTGATTTCGTCCGATTCCGAGAATATTTCCTTACTACGATTTCTGGAACCAAAAACAGCAGAAAACAGCAACTGGCCCTTCGGCATCTCGTCAATAGGTTAGTTCCGGAAAACGCATAAATATGACATAAAGTATGTATAAAACATGTAGATATCATCAATAATGTGGCATGAAACATAAGAAATTATCGATATGTCGGAGACGTATCAGCATCCCCAAGCTTAGTTCCTGCTCGTCCCGAGCAGGTAAACGATAACAAAGATAATTTCTGAAGTGACATGCCATCATAACCTTGATCATACTATTGTAAGTATATGTAATGAATGCAGCGATCAAAACAATGGTAAATGACATGAGTAAACAAATGAATCATAAAGCAAAGACTTTTCATGAATAGTACTTTCAAGACAAGCATCAATAAGTCTTGCATAAGAGTTAACTCATAAAGCAATAAATCAAAGTAAAGGTATTGAAGCAACACAAAGGAAGATTAAGTTTCAGCGGTTGCTTTCAACTTATAACATGTATATCTCATGGATATTGTCAATGTAAAGTAATATAACAAGTGCAATGTGCAAGTATGTAGGAATCAATGCACAGTTCACACAAGTGTTTGCTTCTTGAGGTGGAGAGAGATAGGTGAACTGACTCAACATAAAAGTAAAAGAAAGGCCCTTCGCGAGAGGGAAGCATTGATTGCTATATTTGTGCTAGAGCTTTGGTTTTTGAAAACATAAAGAGAGCATAAAAGTAAAGTTTTGAGAGGTGTTTGTTGTTGTCAACGAATGGTAGTGGGCACTCTAACCCCCTTGCCAGACAAACCTTCAAAGAGCGGCTCCCATGAATTATTTTTATTTTTGGGTGGCACTCCCTCCAACCTTTCTTTCACAAAGCATGGCTAACCGAATCCTCGGGTGCCTGCCAACAATCTCATACCATGAAGGAGTGCCTTTTTTATTTTAGTTTTATTATGATGACACTCCTCCCCACCTTTGCTTTCTCAAGCCATGGCTAACCGAATCCTTCGGGTGCCGTCCAACAATCACATACCATGGAGGAGTGTCTATTTAAGTTAATTAATTTGGGACTCGGGAATCCCATTGCCAGCTCTTTTTGCAAAATTATTGGATAAGCGGATGAAGCCACTAGTCCATTGGTGAAAGTTGCCCAACAAGAATGAAAGATAAACACCAGATACTTCCTCATGAGCTATAAAACATTGACACAAATCAGAGGTGATAAATTTTGAATTATTTAAAGGTAGCATTCAAGCAATTTACTTTGGAATGGCGGAGAAATACCATGTAGTAGGTAGGTATGGTGGACACAAATGGCATAGTGGTTGGCTCAAGGATTTTGGATGCATGAGAAGTATTCCCTCTCGATACAAGGTTTAGGCTAGCAAGGTTATTTGAAACAAACAAAAGGATGAACCGGTGCAGCAAAACTCACATAAAAGACATATTGTAAACATTATAAGACTCTACACCGTTTTCCTTGTTGTTCAAACTCTTTACTAGAAATTATCTAGACCTTAGAGAGACCAATTATGCAAACCAAATTTTAGCAAGCTCTATGTATTTCTTCATTAATGGGTGCAAAGTATATGATGCAAGAGCTTAAACATGAGCACAACAATTGCCAAGTATCAAATTATTCAAGACATTCTACCAATTACTACATGTAGCATTTCCCAATTCCAACCATATAACAATTTAACGAAGAAGATTCAACCTTCGCCATGAATACTATGAGTAAAGCCTAAGGACATATTTGTCCATATGCAACAGCGGAGCGTGTCTCTCTCCCACACAATGAATGCTAGGATCCATTTTATTCAAACAAAAACAAAAACAAAAACAAACCGACGCTCCAAGCAAAGCACATAAGATGTGATGGAATAAAAATATAGTTTCAGGGGAGGAACCTGATAATGTTGTCGATGAAGAAGGGGATGCCTTGGGCATCCCCAAGCTTAGACGCTTGGGTCTTCTTAAAATATGCAGGGGTGAACCACCGGGGCATCCCCAAGCTTAGAGCTTTCACTCTTCTTGATCATAGTATATCATCCTCCTCTCTTGACCCTTGAAAACTTCCTCCACACCAAACTCAAAGCAAACTCATTAGAGGGTTAGTGCATAATCGAAAATTCACATGTTCAGAGGTGACACAATCATTCTTAACACTTCTGAACATTGCCCAAAGCTACTGGAAGTCAATGGAACAAAGAAATCCATCCAACATAGCAAAAGAAGCAATGCGAAATAAAAGGCAGAATCTGTCAAAACAGAACGGTCCAGTAAAGACGAATTTTATTGAGGCACCAGACTTGCTCAAATGAAAATGCTCAAATTGAATGAAAGTTGCGTACATATCCGAGAATCACTCACGTAAATTTGCATAATTTTCTGAGTTACCTACGGAGAATTAGGCCCAGATTCGTTACAGCAAGAAATCATGTTTCGCGCGATAATCCAAATCTAGTATGAACCTTACTATCAAAGACTTTACTTGGCACAACAATGCAAGAAAACTAAGATAAGGAGAGGTTGCTACAGTAGTAACAACTTCCAAGACACAAATATAAAACAAAGTACTGTAGTAAAATAAACACATGGGTTATCTCCCAAGAAGTTCTTTCTTTATAGCCATTAAGATGGGCTCAACAGTTTTAATGATGCACTCGCAAGAAATAGTAGTTGAAGCAAAAGAGAGCATCAAGAAGCAAATTCAAAACAAATTTAAGCCTAACATGCTTCCTATGAAAAGGAATCTTGTAAATAAACAAGTTCATGAAGAGCAAAGTAACAAGCATAGGAAGATAAAACAAGTGTAGCTTCAAAAATTTCAGCACATAGAGAGGTGTTTTAGTAACATGAAAATTTCTACAACCATATTTTCCTCTCTCATAATAACTTTCAGTAGCATCATGAGCAAACTCAACAATATAACTATCACATAAAGCATTCTTATCATGAGTCTCATGCATAAAATTATTACTACTCCCAACATAAGCATAGTTATTCTTATTAATTGTAGTAGGAGCAAATTCAACAAAGTAGCTATCATTATTATTCTCATCATCAAATATAGGAGGCATATTGTAATCATAATCAAATTTATCCTCCATAACAGAAGGTACTAAAAGACTACTATCATTATAATCATCATAAATAGGAGGCAAAGCATCATCAAAGAAAATTTTCTCCTCAATGCTTGGGGGACTAAAAAGATCATGAAAACCAGCTTCCCCAAGCTTAGAACTCTCTATATCATTATCAACAATGGTGTTCAAAGCGTTCATACTAATATTACTACCAACATGCAAATAAGGTTCCATAGGTTTTTTAATGTTCGCATCAAACCATCCATGTCTTAAATCAGGAAATAGAATAAGAAGCTCATTGTTGTCCATTATGCCAAACTAGTGTAAACAAGAAACAAAAAGATGCAATTGCAGGATCTAAAGGAAATAGCTTCGAACACACACACAACGGCAACAGAAAAGTACTTTTACCCGGGACCGGAGTATGAGTGCCTTTTACCTTTCCTCCCCGGCAACGGCGCCGGAAAAGTGCTTGATGTCTACGGGTGCTTCTATTCTTGTAGACAGTGTTGGGCCTCCAAGAGCGAGAGGTTTGTAGAACAGCGGCAAGTTTCCCTTAAGTGGATCACCCAAGGTTTATCGAACTCGGGGAGGAAGAGGTCAAAGATATCCCTCTCATGCAACCCTGCAACCACAAAGCAAGAAGTCTCTTGTGTCCCCAACACACCTAATAGGTGCACTAGTTCGGCGAAGAGATAGTGAAATACAGGTGGTATGAATAAATGCGAGCAATAGAAACGGCACCAGAAAAGTGCTTTGCTGTCCAGGACTGGTGTGTGGTTGATGGTGGTAATATTGCAGGAAGTATAGATACAGTAAAACAGTAAACAAACAGCAATAGCAGTATTTAGGAACAAGGCCTAGGGATCATACTTTTACTAGTGGACACTCTCAACATTGATCACATAACAGAATAAATAGATAGATGCTAGACTCTACACCCTCTTGTTGGATGATGAACACCACTAACTGTGTAGGATTACACGAACCCTCAATGCCGGAGTTAACAAGCTCCACAATATTCAATGTTCATATTTAAATAACCTTAGAGTGCATAACGAGATCAACATAACCAAACCAAGTACTAACATAGCATGCACACTCGTCACCTTCACACTACGAAAGGAGGCATAGATCACATCAATACCATCATAGCAATAGTTAACTTCATAATCTACAAGAGATCACAATCATAGCCTACGCCAAGTACTACACGATGCACACACTCGTCACCATTACACCGTGCGGGAGGAATAAACTACTTTAATAACATCACTAGAGTAGCACACGGATATATTGTGATACAAAACACATTGCAATCATAAAGAGATATAAATAAGCACTTCACTATGCCATTCATAACGGTGAATAAGTATTCACGTGAAATATAGCCTAAGAGACCCACACGGTGCACACACTCGTCACCTTTACACACGTGGGACAAGGAGTCTCCGGAGATCACATAAGTAAAATCCACTTGACTAGCACAATGACATCTAGATTACAAGCATCATCATATGAATCTCAATCATGTAAGGCAGCTCATGAGATTATTGTATTGAAGTACATAGGAGAGAGATTAACCACATAGCTACCGGTACAGCCCCGAGCCTCGATGGAGAACTACTCCCTCCTCATGGGAGACAGCAGCGGTGATGAAGATGGCGGTGGTGTCGATGGAGGAGCCTTCCGGGGGCACTTCCCCGTCCCGGCGGCGTGCCGGAACAGAGAGTCCTGTCCCCCAGATCTTGGCTTCGCGATGGCGGCGGCTCTGGAAGTTTTTCTCTGGTTTCGTCGAACGTGTAGCGTTTTTAGGTCAGGGACCTTTATATAGGCGAAGAGGCAGAGTCGGGGGGTCGACGAGGCGACGACACACTAGGGGGCGCGCCCCCCTAGGGCCGCGCCGGCCTGTCATCTGGGGGCCCGATGGCCCCCTCTGGCCTCTCTCGGGTGTTCTGGAAGCTTCGTGGAAAAATAGGATGCTGCGCGTTGATTTCGTCCGATTCCGAGAATATTTCCTTACTAGGGTTTCTGGAACCAAAAACAGCAGAAAACAGCAACTGGCCCTTCGGCATCTCGTCAATAGGTTAGTTCCGGAAAATGCATAAATATGACATAAAGTATGTATAAAACATGTAGATATCATCAATAATGTGGCATGGAACATAAGAAATTATCGATACGTCGGAGACGTATCAATGACGAAACCAGTCGGTGAAGTTGCTACCATTGCTTTTAAGCTTTTCTTTCTCTAGGAACTGGTTAAAATTGATTGATGGGGATGCCATGATCTACAACATATTTGCAAAAAGTTTAGACTAAGTTTATGACAAATTGAGTTCAAATTTTAATTCTACAAAATTAAACTAGGTGAACTCCCACTCAAAACAATATCCCTCGCATTGTCTTAGTGATTAGACGAACCAAATCCACCAAGTCTGATCATCACGAGACAAGATGTAACTTCAAAGGCGAACACTCAAATTGTTCATCATATCAATCATATGACTCATGCTCTAACTTTCGGTATCCCGTGTTCCGAGACCATGTCTGTACATGCTAGGCTCCTCAAGGCAACCTTAGTATCCGCGTGTGCAAAACTGGCTTGCACCCGTTGTATGCACATGTAGAATCTATCACACCCGATCATCACGTGATGCTTCGAAACGACAAGTCTTAGCAACGGTGCATACTAAGGATGAACACTTTATTATCTTGATATTTAGTGAGAGGGATCATCTTATAATGCTACCGTCGCGATCTAAGCAATATAAGATGCATAAAAGGATTAACATCACATGCAATTCATATGTGATATGATATGGCCCTTTTGTCTTTGCGCCTTTGATCTTCATCTCCAAAGCACGGACATGATCTCCATCATCAACGGGCATGATCTCCATCATCGTCGGCGTAGCGTCAAGGTCAATGGCGTCGTCTTCATGGTTGTTCCTCCATGTAGCAACTATTACAACTACTTTGAAATAATACATCAACATGAAATTTAAAGACAACCATAAGGCTCCTGCCGGTTGCCACAATACAATAATGATCATCTCATACATATTCATCATCACATCATGGCCATATCACATCACCAAACCCCGCAAAAACAAGTTAGACGCCTCTAATTTGGTTTGCATATTTTACGTGGTTTAGGGTTTTCGAGTAAGATCCAATCTACCTACGAACATGAACCACAACGGTGATACTAGTGTTGTCAATAGAAAGAGTAAATTGAATCTTCACTATGGTGGGAGAGACAGACACCCGCAAAGCCACTTATGCAATACAAGTTGCATGTCGAGCGTGGAGCAAATCTCATGAAAGCCGTCATGTAAAGTTAGCCCGGGCCGCTTCATCCCACCATGCCGCAAGATGCAAAGTACACGAACTAAAGACAACAAAGCATCAACGCACACAAAACAATTGTGTTCTACTCGTGCAACCAATCTATGCAAAGACACAACTCTGATACCACTGATGGGATTCGTATCATAGAAAACAAAAAAAATTCCTACCGCAAGAACGAAAACCAAGCCAAGATGCAATCTAGAAGATGGGAGCAACAAGAAGATGATGAGAATAACCCTCGAAGATTTCCAAAGCCTACGAGATTAGATCTCGTTGTTGCAGAAGATGATCACTTGCCGCTTTCAAAAGCGCGTAGAAGATCTTGACGGTGCCACAGTCGGGCAGCACCTCCGTACTCGGTCACACGTTCGGTGTTGATGAAGATGTCCTTCTCCCTGTTCCAGCGGGCAGCGAAAGTAGTAGATCCTCCTCGGAATCCCGACAACACGACGGCGTGGTGGCGGTGGTGGTGGAGAACTCCGGCAGGGCTTCGCCTAAGCGCTACTAGAGTTTTATGTGGAGGAGGGGCAGCTAGGGTTTGGGGAGAGGGGGCGCCGACCTTGGTGCCTCTAGGGGTGTAGCCAAGGTGGTGATTGTGGTGGCCGGCCCCCTCCCCTTGCCCCTCTTTATATAGGTGGAACCCCCAAGGGTTTGCCCAAAGTCTTCGAATAAGACCCCAATTCAAAACTGCCATATGGACGAATCCTACTTGGGGTGGGACTCTCCCCTTTCCCTTTGGTGGGGTGGCCGGCCACCTTTGGTGTAGTCCACCTGGGACTCCTCCCTCCTTTGGCTGGCCGGCCAAGCTAGGTGGAGTCCCTTCCGGACCTCCTCATGATGTCCTGGATCCCATCCGAGACTTCGAACAAAACTTCGAACTCCATTCCATATTCCATATCTACTTAAAACAACAGCAAACCTTAAGTGTGTCACCCTACGGTTCGTGAACTATGCAGACATGGTTGAGACTCTTCTCCGACCAATAACCAATAGCGGGATCTGGAGATCCATAATGGCTCCCACATATTCACCGATGACTTAGTGATCGATTGAACCATTTACATACGATACCGATTCCCTTTATCACGCGATATTTTACTTTTCCGAGGTTTGATCATCGGTGTCTCCATACCTTGTTCAACCTCGTCTCTGACAAGTACTCTTTGCTCATACCGTGATATGTCATCTCTTATGAACCATTCATATGCTTGCAAGATAATCAGACGACATTCCACCGAGAGGGCCCAGAGTATATCTATCCGTCATCGGGATGGACAATAGCCCACTCTTGATCCATATGCCTCAACTCATACTTTCCGAATACTTAATCCCACCTTTATAACCACCCATTTACGCAGTGGCGTTTGATGTAATCAAAGTAACCTTCCAGTATAAGTGATTTACAAGATCTCATGGTCGAAGGACTAGGTAACTATGTATCGAAATCTTATAGCAAAATGAACTTAATGACGCGATCTTATGCTACGCTTATTTGGGTGTGTGTCCATTACATCATTCATCAATGACATAACCTTGTTATTAATAACATCCAATGTTCATGATCACGAAACTATGATCATCTATTAATCAACAAACTAGTTATACAAGAGGCTTACTAGGGACTCCTTGTTGTTTACATAACACACATGTATCAATGTTTCGGTTAGTACAATTATAGCATGGTATGCAAACATTTATCATAAACATAAAGATATATAATAACCACTTTATTATTGCCTCTTGGGCATATCTCCAACAATAACGTTGCCCATGGCTTTTCTTCTGTTAGCGCGAACCCTACTAGAGTAGCGGGAAAACGGCTTAGAGGTCGCAACCTAGATCAGGATCTGCATCAGGAAGTGCTTTCCGGTAAGAGTGCGTCGGTATCTTTGAGCATGGTAGAGAAACCTAAGTACAGCAGTCCAAATAAAACAATAAAAGCTGCTAGGGCTGTAGTAGAAATGTGTGAATCGCTTTGTGTGAGGCTTTAGCAAAGCAGCAAGATCGAGTAAGAGAGTTACCTGATATGATCGAGACACAAAACGCTGAGCTGGCTCGTATCAACAAAGACGCTGCAGCATCAGAATCGGCTCGCTCGGCAAGAAATGCCGGAAGCAAGTCACATGGGCAGGCATCGTCCCCCCATCCTGACAGAAGAGAAAAAGATGCGAATGCACAACAAATGACTATGTACGATCCGGTTCTGGCCGGAAAACAACAAGCCGGGCAACACGATGCCGGTAGAAAAATGCAAGGGGCAGGCCGTGGCTATGCCGGAAATGGCTATGCCGGAAACGCTTATGCCGTTAAAGGAGAAACCGGGCAAAATTATCGAGCAGCAAGCGCAGCTTATGCTGAGGAGGAAATGCCTCCACCCAGGTACCAGTGAGGAAAAGTTGCGATACCGGAACGATACGATGAAGCCGATTCCGGAATGGAAAGGGTCGGTGCTTACCGGAACCCGTTGGGAGAGCGTGTTGGAGAAAGATGCCTGCCAGACCGGGATGCGAAGCACAGGCTGGACAGGGTATATCTATCTGAAATGATTGAAGCTAAGGGTCCGCCGGGTCCGAAATGCTTTGGCCCACGGATCATGAGGGAAGAACCACCGGTACGCAACTTTTAGTTGCCCCGTGACACAAAAACATACGATGGCACCACCAAGCTGGAAGATTGGCTTGCGGACTATGTGACAGCGGTATACGTAGCTGGAGGTGGAGGAACCGCAACTGGCGGAGGAAACCGGTGTTGGGCGGTGAGAATCATACCGTCCTTCCTGGTAGGACCGGCACGCATTTGGCTTAACAATTTGCCAAAGGGAAGCATAAACGGCAGGCTTGATTTTGAAGAAGCTTTTGTGAGTAACTTCAGCAGCACGTACCGGAGGCCGAACAGACCGCAGCAGCTCGCCATGTGCCAGCAGCGCGAGAACGAAACCGACCGGGATTATCTAACCCGGTGGAACTCCACGAGAAATTCTTGCGAAGGTGTGATAGAAGCACAAGCAATTGCTTGGTTCTGTAATGGGTGCCGGAGAGGTTCGTCGTTGTGGCAAAAGCTACAGAGAAACATGCCAACCACTTTGGTTGAGATGATCCGGGTGGTTGATAGCTACGCATTGGGAGATCCAATGCAACCGGCAATCGCGGGTGACCCTTTGTCAAAACCCCAGCCACGTCAAGATCAGTACCGGAACAACCACCACAATAAAATAAGGGAAGATTTTCCGGATAGGAGATACGGGATGCAACAAGTAGCCGCGGTGCAGAACAATTCCGGTGCCGGCGGAAGCCAAAGACAGAAAACCGGATCGCAGCCGTGGGCGGGTCCGAAGAAGCAATGGGTTGAAAAGAAACCGTGGCAAGATCAGGAAAAATACACCATGGAATCCTCTATGGATCAGCCGTGCCGTTGGCACACGCCGAATCCAGCAAGGCCGACGAATCACTTAATAAAAGATTGCTCCTGGACCAAGAGGTTGATGGAGAGAGGCATGATGAAAGATGCCAGAGACCAAGGTTTCGAAAAGTTGCCGCCACCGCCACCGCTTACCGGGGAAAATGCGCAACCGGTTTATGCTCAGCCAAACCGACCGCAACAGCCGCAAGAAGTTCACCAGGTGGCACAAGGCAATAACCAAGCTCCACCGCCGGCACCTTTGGGCCGGAATGTTTACCATGATCCGAATATGTGTTGTGTTGTGTTTGTAACAGAGCCGATGGACCGGTAAAGTGTGCACCGCCGTTCCATGGAAGTGAACGCAGTGATACCGACAGTACCAAAATACATGCTCTGGTCAGATCTGGAACTGACTTGGTCGTTCAAGGATCATCTGAAAGTGATGCCGAATCCGGGCGGATATGTTCTGGTGGTGGATCCGATCATGCACGGACCGTCATCGCGAGTCCGGTTCAGCAAAGTGCTGGTGGACAATGGGAGCAACATAAACATCATGTACCGGCACACGATGCAGACGCTCAGCATAACCCCAAACATGCTGGAGCCGACCCACACGACTTTTCATGGCATCGTTCCGGGTCTGTCCTGTTCGCCAATGGGAAAAGTACGGGTTGATGTGCTGTTCGGGGGGCGTGACAATTGTCGCGTTGAAATATTCTCTTCGAGGTGGTTGATCTCGACAGCCCTTACCATGCACTGCTTGGGAGGCCGACACTGGCAAAATTCATGGCCTCAACTCATACCGCATATCTCAAGATGAAGATGCCGGCACCAAAAGGACCCTTAACTGTGGTGGGAAACTACAAAGTGTCTCTCGAAACCGCGTCCGCCGGATCAAATCTGGCCGAATCGCTGGTGATAGCGGAAGAAAAAAGGAGAATTCAAACCGCTGTTGCGCTGGCTCAATCCTCCCAGCTAAACTTAGCGGCAATGAGCGACCAGCTTGGCACACCGGCTTTCAAGCCGACAAAGGAAACAAAGGATATCGTGCTGGATCCGGCTTACCCAGAGCGCATCGTCCGTATCTGTGTCGGCCTGAGTGAGGCATAGGAAAGCGCGCTCGACTTCCTCCGTGCGAATCGGAACATCTTAACCTGGTCTACTGATGACTTGGTAGGTGTGCCGAGGGAGTTGGCTGAGCACTCTCTGAATGTCCGGAAGGATGCGAAGCCGGTGAGACAACCTTTAAGCCGGTTTGCTGAAGACAGGAGGAAAATCATTGGAGAGGAAGTAACAAAGTTGCTGGTTTCCGGTTTCATCGTGGAAGTACTGCACACCGAGTGGCTGGCCAATCCGGTGCTGGTCGAGAAGAAAAAAGAGGAAGACCCCAAGGCACCTAAAGCATGGCGCATGTGCATTGACTACACCAACCTGAAAAAGGCATGTCCTAAAGATCCGTTCCCGCTACCCCGGATTGATCAGGTGATTGATTCCACTTCCGGTTGTGAATTGTTGTCTTTTCTGGATGCTATTCTGGTTTCCATCAAATTCCCTTGAAAAAGGAAGATCAAATAAAGACTGCATTCATTACCCCGCACGGGGCTTATATGTCACTATGCCTTTTGGTTTGAGAAACGCTGGCGCAACATACCAGCGATGTATGCAAAAATGCCTTCATAATCAAATCGGTAAAAATGTGCAAGTCTATGTGGACGATGTTGTGATAAAAACAAAGGTAAAAGACACCTTAATCGATGATCTGAGGCAAACATTTGACAACTTGCGAAGGTTCCGGATGAAACTTAATCTGGAGAAATGTACTTTCGGTGTTCCAGCCGGAAAGTTACTTGGTTTCCTGGTATCAAGCCGCGGTATATAAGTGAACCCGGTAAAAATTCGAGCCATCGAAAGAATGACCATACCTCAAGACCTTAAGGACGTGCAAAAATTTACCGGAAATCGCTAAGCCGGTTAAGCCGGTTGGGAGAAAAGGCTTTGCCGCTGTATGCCTTAGTGAAAAAATCGGATACTTTCGTCTGGACCCCACAGGCAGACGCAACATTCAAAGAACTAAAGAAAATGCTAGCCACAGCACCGGTATTGGCTTCACCTTTGGAAAGGGAACCCATGTTGCTTTACATAGCCGCAACAAACCGGGTTGTGAGCGTTGTGGTCGTGGTAGAAAGAGAGGAGGAAGGAAAAGCCGTGCAGAAGCAAGTATACTACCTGAGCGAGGTGCTCTCCCTCTCAAAACAAAACTACCCGCACTTCCAAAAAATGACATATGGCGTGTTCATGGACGCTACTAAGCTCAAGCACTACTTTGAGGAGCATCCGATGAAGGTGGTGAGCAAGGCGCCTATCTCGGAAATCATGGGCAACAAAGATGCCAGCGGCCGGATTGCCAAATGGGCGATTCAGCTGTCACCGTACGTACCGACTTACGAAAGAAGAGATGCCACAAAATCGCAAGCCCTAGCGGATTTCCTGGTTGATTGGGCTGAAATGCAATACAAGCCGCCTAAACCGGAAGTGGTGTAACATCCCAAAATTTTAAATTTGAAAGAGCATGCATTTCATACATGTGCATCATGGCATTTTTGCATTTAGGAAAATATGAAATTAAAAGCGCAAAGTGAAAACCCTAAAATGGTGCTAATATCCACTTATGCGTCTATGCGAACTTTGGTTTTAAAAGTATTTATTTTTGTTTCAAAAATGGTTTCAAAGTGATGGCCTTTTTACAAGGTTTCCAACGATATTTTATTCATATTTTTCCGACTATTTTTGAGTGCTCAAATGCATAATCAATTAAGAGAGAGAAATAGAAAAAAAAAAGAACAAAAAAAAGGAGAAACGGGCCGACCCAGCCAGGCCAGGCCGCACCAGGCCGCAGCGCCCAGCGCGCTGACCACGTCGGGCCTCTCCTTCCCCAACCTCCGCACGACGCCCCGCCCCCACGAACTCCCACGCACGCACGCAGACGCGCAGCCTCCACCGCCCCACTCGCCACGATCTCTCCCGCGCCTCCCTCTCCCGTCTGAGGCCGCCCCCATAAAGCCCTGCCCCTCCTCTCTCCATTCCCCTCTTTTTCCCTCCGTATTGCGCCCCCAGGCTGCCCCGATCTCTCGCCGGAAAAGCTCGCCGCCGCGCCAACTCCAGCCACCCCTCGCCGCCGGCAGGGACCACCTTGGGCCGCGCCGTCGACGCCCCTAGTCCACCTCGCCGCTCTGCACGCCGTCCCCGTCTCGGCCAGGCCGGTAGACGCCGGGAACCCGCCGCCGTCGCCGCCACCAGGCAGCGCCGGCCAACTCCCTCACGCCGGCGCCACGTCATCACCACGTCATCGCCACGTCGCCCTCCACCTTGGCGCCCAGTCAGCGCCACGTAAGTCTCTCCTTTTCTTTTATTTCTTTTCCCAATTTCTGTCATCAGATCTCGGCCATAGGTTTTATGAAGATCTAACGACCGTGAGTAGTGATCCGCAGCGAAGAGGTATCCACCAGTGAGAAAGCACCACATGTCCAGTGACCACCCTAGTTTGCGTTTAGTCTCGGTTTCGATAGTCCGCGCTTTGTAAAAATCACAACCAGAGTTCTGTATGTCCAAAAATGACAAATCATATACCGTTGGATTCCTAAAAATATAAGGAACATTTTGGAATAATAAAACATGGACTTACAGAAGTTTGAAAACCATTCAAATTTAAATGCCTAATCGGAGTATTTTACTCATAAAATGAGATCTGCACACTCTTTTCGAGTGATTCCTTTGCGTATGCTCCCAAATAGAATCCTCTGACCAGTAGCACCAAATCATCTTTTGTCTACTGTACCAAAACACCTTTTTCAATTAATGGTAGTTGCCCTTCGCTAGTGCGACATAGATGGTTCGCAATAATTAAACCGACCATAAAACTTGACCATGGCATCATGCATATAGTGACAACCAGAGATCATTAAATGGAGTGAACTTGTGTAAATATCATATGCATCTCATGTCTATGCTTGTGCATTTGTGTTGTGCATTGTGTTTATCGTGCTATGTATGAATGCTTGTAGATTGCGACTGTGACAACTGCAACCGTTGTGACTGCGAAGATTGCAACTCTTCCCTCTGAAAAAGGCAAGTGACACACACCAAAAGTCCCAGTTTTAATTCTTGCACCGTAGTGTTTTTATAGTAGACATGTCTAGGGTTTATGATTTATGCCTGCTATTAAATCCTAGTAGTTTAGCTACACCACTCCTAGACTTCCTTAGCCGCCATTAAATTTAGTTGTTACCTGCTATGCCATGAAAAAGGTTTTCATATTGGTTAAGGAAAAACAACTAAGTTTAATGAATTACCTGGGTGAATGGTGGAGTTATGGAGAGGGTGGCTGTATCAGGGGGCGAGACCCTGGTGCTAGCGCACACTTGCGGAAAGTCACCCAGGCTTAAAGAGATTGTAGACAAATCTTGCTCATTAGCTTTCCGTACAACCACATGCTATTATGGCTCTGGCTTGACAAAGTATGTTGTATGAACCCGGATCCTAGGGGCCAGGTGGTGGTAGAGGGATACTGTAGGTGGAACGGGGCCCTTAGAGAATGGTTCGGGTGATTACACACAGAAGGTCTCGGCCACGGTCTGCACTCGTCCTCTCGAGCAAAATGTGCATCGAGGTAGAAGGATTGACCCGGCCATGTGGGTAAAGGTGTACAACCTCTCGAGAGTGTAAAAATCTAAGTACTTAGTCGTGTCCCCGGTTATGGACAACTTGAGCGAACTGACAAGTCATTGTTCGAAGATCTCCTCATCCCAATTTCTTAAATAAAAACTGGTGGGTGAACAAGGGTAGGATGGTACATTGGGGCTTTACCAATGTTATTGTTAATTGGTACATTGGGGATTTACCAATGTTACTATTAATTAGATTGAAAGAAAAATGTTTTGACAAACGATAGGGAAAAATTGGCTTTATGCAAAAAGAACTCCGAGCTCTACCTCGCGATGTGCACGTAGGTGTAGGATGCCTTTTGAGTCCACAAAAGTGTCCTTGCCAATACAATTCCAAATGTATTGATTCCTTCGGGCCGCAACGTTTCATGTTGCGGTATCCCTAGTTGCTTGAAGAAGATGTTAGGATCACGAGTCTTTGCCCAACATGTCTGCCTCGTGGCATGCGTGAAGGAAGAGGACTCCATGCTATTTGCTTTCCGCTTGATGTTGAACTCGATTTATGTTTATGCTGCCCTTGAGCTATGCAAGTTGTATCGAACTATTTTATTTCCGCTGGATCTTAGGTTGTAATAAAGACCTTTGCTACTTGGTATTTCATCTTAAACTGTGTGTGCTAGCAGTTCGATCCAGGGACTAGCACTAATGCACAGGGACTTGCACTCTTTTTAAAGTGAGGTCACTACAGATGGTATCAGAGCACTGTGTTTCCCATAGGTTCGTGACCCTAGGTTTGGATAGAAATAGGAAGACCTTATGATGAAATTCCCTCTTATCTATCTAATCCATTCTCTATTGAAAAGAAATGTTTGCAAATTGGTTTTCTTGTATTCTCGCCTATTTCATCTTCAAAACAAATCTTCATCCTTTAGACGTCCGATCTTTGATGACCTCAAGGAAGTGGAAGAGAAGCTTGAAGCACCCAAGATGGAAATAGAGTAGACCACCACTTTCTCTCTTTTATTAGACCAACTATATCTTAAAAACGCATTGATCATACCAAATTGCGGTATGACCATACTAGTTTGTTAGTGTTTAAAAATATTTACTTGCGTGATTTTATGGATTTTTTTATTGTGTGACTTGTTTGTGCATGGGTAGGAAATTTTATTCCCTAGATCTATCTATCTTGTTTCTCATCTATTCTAAACAACCACAAATGCCGCCAAGACATGATCCAACCCAACTGATAATTTTGGAATCCCAAGGTCTAGAGGTAATCCTAGGCATGGATTGGATGACCACTTATGGAGGCATAATAGATTATGCAAAGAGATCAATTACACTCACAACCCCAGAAATGAAGAGGATCCATTTCAAATCAACCCTTGAGCTTAAGGGTAGTAAGGTCAACTCTCTTAAGGGGGTTAGCATGGAGACTGTGCTCGTTGTGAGAGAATACCCGGATGTGTTCCCGGAAGAGTTGCCAGGAATGCCACCGGACAGAGAAGTTGAATTTCTCATTGAGCTGTTGCCTGGAACTGGACCAATAGCCAAGAGACCATACAAGATGGATGTAGAGGAATTGAAGGAGTTGAAGAAGCAGCTTAAGGAACAGATGGAAAAGGGTTTCATCCGACCTAGTTCATCGTCATGGGGAGCCCCTGTTTTGTTTGTGATGAAGAAGGATTCTAGCAAGAGACTGGTAATGGATTATCGATCACTCAATGAAGTCACTATCAAGAACAAGTACCCGTTGCCCAATATCAATGACCTGTTTGACCAACTGAAGGGAGCAAAAGTGTTCTCCAAAATCGATCTTCGATCGGGTTACTTCCAAATGAAGATCAGAGAGCAAGACATACCTAAGACCGCATTCACCACTAGATACGGTCTGTATGAGTATACAGTTATGCCATTTGGTCTAACCAATGCCCCGGCATATTTTATGGCCATGATGAACAAAGTGTTCATGGAATATTTGGATAAGTTCGTAGTAGTATTCATCGATGATATATTGATATACTCAAAGGATGAAGCCGAACATGAGAGGCACTTGCGCCTAATCATGGAGAAGCTTAGAGAGCACAAGTTGTATGCCAAGTTCAGCAAGTGTGAGTTCTGGTTGGATAGGGTTGGATTCCTTGGACATATAGTTTCAGGTGAGAAGGAGTCGCAGTCGATTCGAGTAAAGTTGCAGCTGTGACCGAGTGGGAATCACCCAAGAATGCAGGAGAGATCCGGAGTTTCCTAGGACTCGCTGGATACTACCGGAGATTTATTGAGAATTTCTCCAAGATTGCAAAGCCAATGACAGAACTGTTGAAGAAGGAGAGGAAATTCATCTGGACTGATGAGTGTGAAGCTAGTTTTCAAGAGTTGAAGCAACGCCTAGTAAGTGCACCGGTTCTATGTTTGCCTGGATATCAATAAGGATTTCCAAGTGTACTGCGACGCCTCTCGTCAAGGACTTGGAGGTGTTCTAATGCAAGATGGAAAAGTAGTGTGCTATGCTTCGCGACAACTCAAGAAGCATGAGAGAAACTACCCAACCCATGACTTAGAGCTAGCATCTGGTTGTTCATACCCTGAAAGTGTGGAGGCACTACTTGATGGGAAAGCATTGTGATGTGTTCACAGACCATAAGAGCCTGAAGTACATATTTACTCAGAAGGAGCTGAACATGAGGCAAAGAAGATGGTTGGAGTTAATAAAAGATTATGATATGAATTTGCAATACCACCCAGGGAAGGCTAACGTTGTAGCCGATGCGCTGAGCCGTAAGAGCTATGTAAACGGCCTCACCGCTGGAGAATTACCAGAGGAACTGTGTGAAAGTTTAAGGACCTCAGACTAGAGGTTGTGCCCAAAGGTTATTTGGCATCACTTGAAGTTCAGCCAACACTAATGGACAGAATTAGAGAAGCTCAAAAGTTAGACAAAGAAATAGAAGAGATTAAGGTCCTTATGAGCGAAGGCGAGCAAAAGGATTTCATGCGGATGAACAAGGAACTATATGGTTTGAGAAGCGTATCCGTGTACCCCAGGACCCCGAGCTTAGGAAGTTGATTTTCCAGGAAGCCCATGATTCACCATACTCCATTCATCCGGGTAACACCAAGATGTACATGGACGTGAAGGAAAGGTTCTGGTGGAGTAATATGAAGAGAGACATCGCTGAGTATATTGCATTGTGTGATGTTTGTAGTAGAGTCAAGGCGGAACATCAGAAACCCGCAGGATTGTTGCAACCACTACCTGTACCGGAATGGAAGTGGGAGAATATTGGCATGGATTTTATCACCGGATCGCCAAAGACTAGATCGAGATATGATACTATTTGGGTCGTAGTCGACCGTCCGACTAAAGTGGCTCACTTTATACCCGTGAAGACCACCTATACAAGTGCCAAGTTAGCTAAGATATACATGAGCGAGAATCATTTGTTTGCATGGAGTGCCCAAGAGCATTGTGTAGACAGAGGTACCCAGTTTACATCTCACTTTTGGCGTCAAATACATGAGTCTTTGGGAACTAGACTGGAGTTCAGCACAGCGTTTCACCCACAGACTGATGGACAGACTGAAAGAGTGAATCAAATCTTGGAAGATATGTTAAGAGCATGTGCATTGGACTATGGATCAAGTTGGGATGAAAATCTGCCTTATGCAGAGTTTTCATATAATAATAGCCACCAAGCTAGTATTGGTATGGCACCCTTTGAGGCATTGTATGGAAGGAAGTGCACCACCCCATTGCTATGGAGTGGCGTAGGAGAAAGAAGCATGTTTGGCCCAGACCTAATCAAGGATGCCGAAGAGAAGGTCAGACTAATCAGAGATAGATTGAAGATAGCCCAATCTAGACAGAAGAGCTACGCTGACTCAAAGCATAGGGAAGTGACCTATGAGATAGGTGATAGAGCATACCTAAGAGTCTCACCCCTACGTGGTGTGAAGAGATTTGGAGTCAAGGGAAAGTTAGCACCCCGCTTTGTAGGACCATTCAAGATCCTGGCTCGCAAAGGTGAAGTAGCATATGAGTTGGAACTGCCAGAATCTCTAGCTGCAGTTCACAATGTGTTCCATGTAAGTCAACTGAAGAAGTGTCACCCAGAAATGGCAGAGACCCCGTTGAGAGATACAGTGCCACTTGAAGAAGTTCAGTTGGAGAGCGATCTCACATATGAAGAGAAGCCGATCAAGATACTGGAGATAGCAGAAAGAGTGACCCGTACGAAGACGATCAAATTCTGCAAGGTCCAGTGGAACCACCACACCGAAGAAGAAGCTACATGGGAACGAGAAGATGACCTCCGTGAAGATCACCCACACCTATTTGCTAGCCACTCCGATTCTCGAGGGCGAGAATCATCTTAAGGGGGGTAGGTTTGTAACATCCCAAAATTTTAAATTTGAAAGAGCATGCATTTCATACATGTGCATCATGGCATTTTTGCATTTAGGAAAATATGAAATTAAAAGCGCAAAGTGAAAACCCTAAAATGGTGCTAATATCCACTTATGCGTCTATGCGAACTTTGGTTTTAAAAGTATTTATTTTTCTTTCAAAAATGGTTTCAAAGTGATGGCCTTTTTACAAGGTTTCCAACGATATTTTATTCATATTTTTCCGACTATTTTTGAGTGCTCAAATGCATAATCAATTAAGAGAGAGAAATAGAAAAAAAAAGAACAAAAAAAGGAGAAACGGGCCGACCCAGCCAGGCCAGGCCGCACCAGGCCGCAGCGCCCAGCGCGCTGACCACGTCGGGCCTCTCCTTCCCCAACCTCCGCACGACGCCCCGCCCCCACGAACTCCCACGCACGCACGCAGACGCGCAGCCTCCACCGCCCCACTCGCCACGATCTCTCCCGCGCCTCCCTCTCCCGTCTGAGGCCGCCCCCATAAAGCCCTGCCCCTCCTCTCTCCATTCCCCTCTTTTTCCCTCCGTATTGCGCCCCCAGGCTGCCCCGATCTCTCGCCGGAAAAGCTCGCCGCCGCGCCAACTCCAGCCACCCCTCGCCGCCGGCAGGGACCACCTTGGGCCGCGCCGTCGACGCCCCTAGTCCACCTCGCCGCTCTGCACGCCGTCCCCGTCTCGGCCAGGCCGGTAGACGCCGGGAACCTGCCGCCGTCGCCGCCACCAGGCAGCGCCGGCCAACTCCCTCACGCCGGCGCCACGTCATCACCACGTCATCGCCACGTCGCCCTCCACCTTGGCGCCCAGTCAGCGCCACGTAAGTCTCTCCTTTTCTTTTATTTCTTTTCCCAATTTCTGTCATCAGATCTCGGCCATAGGTTTTATGAAGATCTAACGACCGTGAGTAGTGATCCGCAGCGAAGAGGTATCCACCAGTGAGAAAGCACCACATGTCCAGTGACCACCCTAGTTTGCGTTTAGTCTCGGTTTCGATAGTCCGCGCTTTGTAAAAATCACAACCAGAGTTCTGTATGTCCAAAAATGACAAATCATATACCGTTGGATTCCTAAAAATATAAGGAACATTTTGGAATAATAAAACATGGACTTACAGAAGTTTGAAAACCATTCAAATTTAAATGCCTAATCGGAGTATTTTACTCATAAAATGAGATCTGCACACTCTTTTCGAGTGATTCCTTTTGCGTATGCTCCCAAATAGAATCCTCTGACCAGTAGCACCAAATCATCTTTTGTCTACTGTACCAAAACACCTTTTTCAATTAATGGTAGTTGCCCTTCGCTAGTGCGACATAGATGGTTCGCAATAATTAAACCGACCATAAAACTTGACCATGGCATCATGCATATAGTGACAACCAGAGATCATTAAATGGAGTGAACTTGTGTAAATATCATATGCATCTCATGTCTATGCTTGTGCATTTGTGTTGTGCATTGTGTTTATCGTGCTATGTATGAATGCTTGTAGATTGCGACTCGTGATACCTGCAACCGTTGTGACTGCGAAGATTGCAACTCTTCCCGCTGAAAAAGGCAAGTGACACACACCAAAAGTCCCAGTTTTAATTCTTGCACCGTAGTGTTTTTATAGTAGACATGTCTAGGGTTTATGATTTATGCCTGCTATTAAATCCTAGTAGTTTAGCTACACCACTCCTAGACTTCCTTAGCCGCCATTAAATTTAGTTGTTACCTGCTATGCCATGAAAAAGGTTTTCATATTGGTTAAGGAAAAACAACTAAGTTTAATGAATTACCTGGGTGAATGGTGGAGTTATGGAGAGGGTGGCTGTATCAGGGGGCGAGACCCTGGTGCTAGCGCACACTTGCGGAAAGTCACCCAGGCTTAAAGAGATTGTAGACAAATCTTGCTCATTAGCTTTCCGTACAACCACATGCTATTATGGCTCTGGCTTGACAAAGTATGTTGTATGAACCCGGATCCTAGGGGCCGGGTGGTGGTAGAGGGATACTCGTAGGTGGAACGGGGCCCTTAGAGAATGGTTCGGGTGATTACACACAGAAGGTCTCGGCCACGGTCCGCACTTCGTCCTCCGAGCAAAATGTGCATCGAGGTAGAAGGATTGACCTGGCCATGTGGGTAAAGGTGTACAACCTCTCGAGAGTGTAAAATCTAAGTACTTAGCCGTGTCCCCGGTTATGGACAACTTGAGCGAACCGACAAGTCCTTGTTCGAAGATCTCCTCATCCCAATTTCTTAAATAAAAACTGGTGGGTGAACAAGGGTAGGATGGTACATTGGGGCTTTACCAATGTTATCATTAATTGGTACATTGGGGATTTACCAATGTTACTATTAATTAGATTGAAAGAAAAATGTTTTGACAAACGATAGGGAAAAATTGGCTTTATGCAAAAAGAACCTGAGCTCTACCTGCCAGATGTGCACGTAGGTGTAGGATGCCTTTTGAGTCCACAAAAGTGTCCTTGCCAATACAATTCCAAATGTATTGATTCCTTCGGGCTGCAACGTTTCATGTTGCAGGTATCCCTAGTTGCTGAAGAAGATGTTAGGATCACGAGTCTTTGCCCAACATGTCTGCCTGTGGCATGCGTGAAGGAAGAGGACTCCATGCTATTTGCTTTCCGCTTGATGTTGAACTCTGATTTATGTTTATGCTGCCCTTGAGCTATGCAAGTTGTATCGAACTATTTTATTTCCGCTGGATCTTAGGTTGTAATAAAGACCTTTGCTACTTGGTATTTCATCTTAAACTGTGTGTGCTAGCAGTTCGATCCAGGGACTAGCACTAATGCACAGGGACTTGCACTCTTTTTAAAGTGAGGTCACTACAAGTGGATTACTGGAAGATGCACTTTGACGGGTCCAAACTCAAAGAAGGTCTCGGCGCAGGAGTGGTTCTCACCTCTCCAAAAGGGGGTCATATGAGATACGTGTTGCAGATACACTTCAGGGCATCAAACAATGTCGCTGAGTATGAAGCTTTGGTCCATGGGCTCAAAGTCGCAAAAGAAATTGACGTACATCGGATCATTTGTTACGACGATTCAGATCTGGTGGTACAGCAGTGTTCCGGAGATTGGGTTGCAAAAGATGACAACATGGCCGCATACCGGTTCTACGTGCAAAAGATTGCCAAATTCTTCGAGGGATGTGAATTTCGCCATGTACCGCGAGACTGGAAAATGAAGCCGCGGACACACTCTCCAAGTTGGGCTCGTCCAGGCAAGAAATTCATTCCGGAATAGCCTTGGCTCACCTGAGGAAACCATCGATCAAACCGAGTCCGGAGTCCGAGTCAATTTTCGTACCGGAGTCACATATTGTGCCAATGGACATTGATGAAAGAAACCTGGGGACTGCTTCATCTAACACGGGGACTTCGGGATCGAAACCGAAGGAAACCATGATGGTGGACCACATGGAGATTGATGTGCCAGTTTTTCTGGTTCGGGAAGCACCAACTTGGGTGAAATCTATTAAGGAATTCCTAATCAACGGTGGCTTACCGACAGACGGAACCGAGTCGAGGAGGATCCAAAGAAGGTCCAAGGCGTACACCATCATCAATGGTGAGATGTACAAAAGAAGTGTTACCGGTGTCCTCCAGGGATGTGTGGAACCGGAAGAAGGAAAAGAGATGCTCCTGGAAATTCACCAAGGGGAGTGCGGGCACCATGCCTCATCCAGGGCGCTGGTGGCAAAAGTGTTCCGGCATGGGTTCTATTGGCCCACTTCTTTGGAGGATGCTGAGGACTTAGTCCGGAAATACAATGGGTGCCAGAGGTACGCCAAGCAAAATCATACCCCAACATCCGGTTTAAAAATGATAACGATAACTTGGCATGTTGCGGTATGGTGCCTGGACATGGTTGGTCCATTCAGAACGGCAAGAGAAAACATGACTCATATCTTGGTGATGGTGGACAAATTTACCAAGTGGCTTGAGGTTAAGCCAATCGGAAAGTGTGATGGACACACCGCAGTGAAATTCTTGAAAGATGTCATATTGCGGTATGGATACCCGCATAGCATCATCACTGACAACGGAACGAACTTTGCTCAAGGAGAGTTTAAGTGGTTCTGTGACGATAACAATATCCAGTTGGATATAGCCTCAGTGGCACACCCACAAGCAAATGGGCAAGTGGAAAGAACAAATGCACTCGTGCTTTCCGGTATCAAACCGAGGCTCATTGAGCCACTCGAAAAAAACGCCAGGATGTTGGCTTGATGAACTACCGTCGGTGCTGTGGAGCATAAGAACCACCCCAAATCGGTCTACCAGATACACACCATTCTTCATGGTATATGGAACAGAAGCGGTCATACCAACTGACATCATCCATGACTCACCGCGAGTCCAACTCTATACCGAAGAAGAGGTAAAAGAGGCCCGAGAAAACGATGTTGGCTTGCTCGAGAAACAAAGAGAACTGGCTTTGGCAAGATCGGCCATATACCAGCAAAACCTCAGACGCTATCATAGCCGGAAGGTTAACCCGAGAGGGTTCCGGGAAGGAGACCTAGTCCTACGTCTAGTGCAGCGCACTGAAGGATGGCACAAACTCTCACCTCCATGGGAAGGGCCTTTCATTGTGAGCAAGGCTCTGCACAATGATGCCTACTACCTAATTGATGCACAAGAATACAAGAAAGGGAAGAGGAACATGTCAGGAGAGGAAACCAAGCGCCCGTGGAACATAGCGTTGCTTCGTCCTTTCTATTTCTGAAGATCTGATGTAAGGCGTTCCTTTTTGTACCTTATTTTCTATGAATAAAGATGCCGGCACCTCGAATGTATCTCGGGAACTTCCTTTACCGAAAATCGCATGTAACATGTTTATTTCTTCTGTATACCGGCTTGATTGTTGGAAGCTTTCCTTTCCGGTTTAGTAACGTGCTAAACCTAAAGGAGTCTTCGACTTAGCTGTTGTCTGAAACCCGGCTTCATGGCAAGAAAGATAAACCGGAAGGTTCAAAGCATGTGAAAACGAAAAAGAAACCAAAAACAGACAAACCGAGAAAAATTTAACTAACCCCGGTCATACCAGTATTTTGTGAAAAGTTTCGAATTTTTTCTCTAAGTTCGAGAAAATGCTGGCTTGGAAAAATAACTTTGAGCTCATACGTTGTAAGAGCAAGATCTATGACCCTTGTTTTGTGTGTTTGATAACAACACTCGAACAATTCTAACCGTGCACAAAGATTATCTTTGATGGATTTGTAGGTGTACGGGGCCCTCGCTGAACACACTATGATCGGAAGACTGAAGCGTAGATCTTAGGTTTTCTGGTTTTGTGTGTGTGTCGTGAGGTAACATGGTAGGAGAGGAAAAGAGGAAAAAGCTGTTTTAGCCATAGCGGTACTACCGGTACCAGGAGCGGTAGTACCGCTACCCCTACTGGTGCCGCCCGAGATACCGCTCTGAGGATTGCACACGGAAATGGCCCACAGAACACGTTGCGGTACCTTTACGGTACCATGAGCGGTAGTACCGCTTGAGAGCGGTAGTACCGCCCACGGTACCGCTCAAGTACCGTAACGCATTACGGTCGTACCGCTATGGTATCGCTTCGGTACCGCTTCGAGTCCAGTAAGCTCTGGACCCTGTTGCGGTACCTCGAGCGGTACCGCAAGCGGTACTACCGCAATGTGTCCACGTGGACAAGTTCAGTGGGGATTCGAACTCAGAGTGGTAGTACCGCTTAGGCAAAAACAGCATGTAACGGTTGGATTTGGAGGGACCTATATAAAGGCCCCTTCTTCTCCAGCCAGCCTTAGCTCTTCTCTCTCTCTCTCCTCCATTGTTGCTGAGCTCAAAATTGAAGGGATCTCCTCATCCACCCAACCAATCTTGCTCATACTTTGAGAGGTGGTGGAGGAGACCCCGATCTATCATTCTACCGAGAGAAAGTTCACCAATTCGTGGTAGTCCTTAGTGGATCTTGGTGTTAGGGTTCCTTTGGTGGAAGAGCTTCTTGGTGGAGCCTTGGAGGAGCTTCTTGGTGGAGCCTTGGAGGAGCTTCTTGGTGGAGCCTTGGAGGAGCTTCTTGGTGGAGCCTTGGAGGAGCTTCTTGGTGGAGCCTTGGAGGAGCTTCTTGGTGGAGCATTGGAAGAGTTCCTTTGGTGGAGCATTGGAGATGGGTTCCTATGGTGGAGCATTGGAGATGTGCAGCTATGGAGTCTAGCTTGGTGATGTACTAGCTCCATAGGGTGTTGGGAGCATCCTTGTGTGTGGAGCTCGCCCCAACCTTGTGAAGGAATCACCGCCTCGACCGGTGCCTTAGTGGAAGAGGGAGAGCACCTCCGTGGAGCTCTCTCGAGGAAGAGGGTGAGGCCTTCCTTCGTGGTGTGGCCGCCTAGTCTCTTGTGTGAGACTAGCACCTCCTCAACGCAGACGTACTTCCTTTAGTGGAAGGAACTGCGGGAAACAAACCTCGACTCGCCTCGCGCCCCCCGGTTGTCTCGCTCCTTACTCTCGTTATCTTGTTGATTCCTTTACTTGTTGCACATGTCCTAGCATCATTGTAGGAACACCGCTATTGCAAAAGTTATCACCTTTACCTTCCGTTGCGCTAAAATTGAAAAAGGTTAAAACTTGTCGTAGCGCCATTCACCCCCCCTCTTGTTCGCTATGATCCATTCAAGTGGTATCAGAGCAAGGTTTTCTTGATCGGGCTTTACCGCCTAAGAAATGGCCAAACAAGAGGTGGTTGTGAATGGAGTCCTTCCCCGTGAGCAATCATCTCCATCATCAAGTGCCGATAATACTCCGGCTACTTTGCATGACCTCAAGAAATTGGAGTCATCCATTGTATCTCAATTTTAGGCGATGATGATGGAGCTGATTACTCCAAAACCAAACCCCATCATAGATTCTAAGAGTGGTGTCAACGTTTCCCCACCACAAGTTACCTCTTTTCCTTGTGTTGAAGTTGTTGAGCAATCAACAAATTCACATCGGGAAAAGGATCTTGAGAATGTTGACACCTCTTCAAAGGGGAAGGATGTATCTCCACCAAATGTTTATGCCGTTAATGTTCCAATACCCTTGCCTTGCATCTTGACTCATGGTTCACCACCATTACTTGAATCTAATAGCTTTGGTGATTGGAAACTCTTAATGTGTTCTTATGTGCGCAGCACCTCTACCGAGCTTTGGCGTATCATTGAAGAAGGATATTCACCACAAGACCCAATGAACTTGACAAGTAGGGAAGTGGTGGACCACCAACTCAACGCCATCGCCATCGACATGATTCTCTTGGCCATTTCTCCTAAGGACCGCGCTCATATCCACTCGCTCAAGACCGCCAAGGAAGCTTGGGACAAACTTGACATACTCGTCCTCGAGCATGTGAACATCCAAAGCTCTTCCTTAAACGAAGGGCTTGAAAAGAAGAAGGAATTGGAACTTATCTCTCTCACTCAAGCCTATGAGGAAGAATGGTGCATGCGCATGTCTCTTGAAACTAGTGCCATGGTTCTTGAAGATTCAAATAATTACTTCGTCTCCCAACTCATCAAGGATCAAGATTATGCTCTAGGTTGGTTGAGAAGACATAATGCAAGACTCTTGGATATCATCTCTCACCAAGAGGAAGCTTTGGATGAGTACTTTCGTTTGAGCAAAGAGAAGGTGTCATGTTGCGACCATATAGAAGAGATTGCCGCTCTAAAGAGACACAAGGCCAAGCTAGTTGAAGTGAATGATATGCAAAATGAGTCCTTGATGGAGTACTTTCGGTTGAGTAAAGGAAAGGAAACTTGTTGTGACCATGAGGACGAAATTGCTACCCTCAAGAAAAGAAATGACAAGCTTATGGTGATCAAGACCATGTATGAGGAAGCCTTGATGGAATATAAACGAGCTAGCAAAGACTATATTTGCCGCAATCATGAAGACGATATTGCCACCTTGGAAAGACAAATGCGCTCACTTTTGACCATGAATTCTCTTCAAAAGGAAGCTTTGTTGGAACATTTCCGAGTGAACAAGGAGAAAGAGGCTCAAGAATTCAACGTCACTCATTCTCATCCGGATCATGTTTATGAAGTCAACCGTTTGAAGTCCAAAATTGGAAGGCTCCAAATTCAAGCACAATACTTGGAAGGAGTCATTGAGAATAGAGATAAGGCCAATGATATCTCTCGCGATGAAGGAGGAAAGGCTAAAAAGCCAAAGGGGAAGAGGAGAAGAAGGATCAAGATAAAGAGGAGCGTCAAGATAGGGCCCATTGTAAAATGGGCTCCTATTTCCAACTCTTGATCCATGAAGGGCCTTGCTTTCGGAGATGCTCATTGGGTGGTTATCTTGAAGCCACAAGTCTTATGTCCGGAAGCAAGGAATTCATTGTCGTTATCAAGTCCTTATATCCATCTTTTTCATGACGACAACACAAACGAGCTTAAAGGTATTGGAGCCTTGACAAGGTGGTGATCAAGTCCTACCTTGTCAAGACTCTTACATATGTACTCTTTGTTCATTGCTCTACACTCTTGGGTCTTTGTACCTACTATTATGAACATGTAGTGGTCCTCTTGTGGAGCTAGTCTCTTCGAGAGGCCACGGTCTAGGACTAATGGAATTTGCTTCTTTGTGTAGAGATTGTGTTTTGTAGGAATTGTGTTGAAAGGAAATGAATCATGATGAAGCTTCTCAAACAATTTCGATACAAGTTCTATGCCATAATCCTTGCAAGAAGAAGCAACAATGGAACGGAGTTTGTTCTCAAGATCTTGGATTTCTTCATTGGCAAAGAAGGAATGCACCTTTTGCTCCTAGCCATTCTCTTACCCTAACCTCATAGGGTTGCCGGAAGTGAGAGACAAACCTTTGAAGACACTCAAGCATGATGATAGAGTATGAGTCTTTTGTGAAGTTTGTGGTATTGTGTGATGAGACATTTCAATGGATATAATAGTTCTTTGGAGGAGGCGAAGTGCTTCTTGTGAGAAAGGAGATGCAATTCCCCCGATTACCATAGGAAGGATGAGTGTTGGCACACGCCGATCTCAAAAGCTACCTTCTATGAGTACCGGGGAAGGACGAAGTTCCACCTATGTGGAGCCATCTACACCACAAGGCCAAGTCTCGTCCTTTGGGACAACTAAGTGCTATGTCACCTCTTCCACAACCTAAAGTTCGGCATCAACAACGATGAGGGTCAAGGCGAGGACCTAAACCATGATGAAGATTAAGGGATCACACAAGAATCTATCCTATTGGTCCATTCTCGCCGGGATGCTAAAGTGCCGAGACTCCTTCTTGACTCAAGCAAAGTACAAGGCTTACTCAAGAGCAAGTTATGAAGGGGTCCAACGGTATAGCAACCCCAAGCACCTAGAGCATCAATACTTCCTTAATGAGCCCAACAAAGCAATGGACTCAATCTCTACCAGCCAAGGTTTGCTTCTCTACTCTTGTGCTTCTCATCCGGACGTCGTGTCAAGAGTGGATGATATCACTTTTGTACTACATGTCTAGATGTAAAGCACGCATGAACATAGGGGGAGTGCAGTTTAAATTATTGAGCTATCCTCCCCCCATGATGCACAAAGAAACCCAAAAGCATATGCCATTCGTCAATCAAGTGACTATGAGCTTCATGTTGAGTTGTAGTCGTGAGTCCTAGGTCTCTACGCGACCTCACACTACCAAACTCTTACACGGTGGCTTCGGCCACCAAACCTCCTTCTCAAGGAGTATTTGTTCCTTTTGTTTTTCTTTTCGTTTTCTCTCCTTGGTTTTTGTTTGTCGTTTCTTCTTTTCTCTTTGTTTCTTCTCGGGAGATTCACCCAAGCTTGGCTTCTAATTGCTTTGATTCTTGCAAGCTTGGTTGGGTAGTACCTTAACAGTTTCGTAATCTAATCCTAAGCCATCATCTATCTCTTGAGCCAACTCAGTCTAAAAGCACAAGTCTACACCAAAATCTGAGGTCTTTGAATTTGGAGGATGGTACTACCGCTTCTTGGACCGGTACTACCGCTGCAGGGCGGTTCTCGACGAAACCGAACAATTATCCCCGTAACGGTACTACCGCTCTAAGTACTAGGGCTAGTACCGGTAAGCGGCACTACCGCTTGTACGAAGCGGTACTACCGCTTGCATCTTTTGACAAGAGGTACCGGTTGGGGTCGGGTCTTCCCCAAATCCCCACATTTCCTCTTCCACCTCAAGTCAAAAGGCTCCTCCAAGCTCAAGACCTCGAGGAGATCGGCCCCGATCTCCTTTTCCAGCCGCCGCCGGCCAAATCTCCTCCGTGGAGAAGCTTCCCCAACCTCTTCTCCGCCATGTCCTCCGGTATGAACCCTAAATTCTCTCTCTAGGGTTTGTTGAACTTCCTAGATGCATATGCTAGGGTTTGTTGGAGTTTTGTGGTGGAGAAGTACTCTTGGAAGCTATTCATGTGCAGGGATACTAGCTCGCAACAATGTGTGACTCTAGATCGATTTTACCATGGAACCCAATCTCGATTTTGGTTGTGCGAGCTTAAGCGGTAGTACCGCTCATCCTTGGGCGGTACTACCGGTCAAAGCAGCACTACCGGATTGAATTGCGGTACTACCGCTCTGTTTAAAGTCACCAATGTTGCTTGTTAGTGTCCTCTTTGATCCTTATTTTCTCGGCTTGTGCACTTATCCCCTATTCCCTCCCAAACCTTTGCTATTTACAGGAGCACCTAAGACCCATGGTGGCAAGGTCAAGCCATCCTCTCGTCGTCATCGAGAGGAAGTGCAAGAGGAGAACATGCCAACAAGGACAACTAAGCGACAGAGAGAAGCTGCAGCAGGGGCAAGGGGACCTCAAAAATCAATGCTTGATGTAAAGAAAGGCCGAGTTCTTGGAGGTGCGGGGGCCAATCCTTATTTGCTCCCAAGAAATGCTCGTCAATGCCCCAATGCTTATTTTCATCATGTCAATCAAGAGAGGATCTACACTGAGGTCTATGGGGCCAAAGAGTTCAAGTGTTGCCCCCAATACTCCATAAGCATGGACAAGCTCAACTCGGACCTCGACTACTTTGGAGAAGCACTTGAAATATGTGAGGAACAAGGTCTTATTCCTATAATGACCTTTTCTCATGATTTCTCCCGGGAGGTGATTTGCCAATTCTATGCCACGGTCGTCTTTCTTGAGGATGATGGAGGCTATCGCTCTTTGAAGTGGATGACAAAGGAGCATGTGATGGAGGACTCATGGCAAGACTTTGCTAGAGGCATTGGGTATGAGCTCCCCGAAGACGACTCCAACACCTTCCGCATTCATCTCCAAGATAAGCCAATGGCCAAGGAGAAAATGGCCGATCTCTACATTCGAGGGAGGATGTTGTGTGGAAGCACCAAAGGCCTTCTACCCGTCTACGACATCATGAACCGCATCTACCGTAGCACCATCAACCCCAAGCATACCAACCACGATGAGGTGCATGGGTTCCTTGTGAATCTCCTTGTGCGCACACATGAGATGAGGGGCAGTGGCAAGCAACTGGACGTCATGGATTACATTTGGCATGAGATGCGTGATTGTGCATTCCTTCGCAAGCTTCCTCAGTACGCTCCTTACCTCATGAGGCTCATTTGTATCAAGTGGAGTCAAAAAGGGCGAGGAAATCTTCTGGAACAATGCCGACCCAACGTCACAATCCACAAGGAGAAGAGTCCTCTTGTCAAGGACCATGACCTTCCAAGGTTTGGCAAAGGAGCTCCCAAGGACAAGGATGAAGACGAAGCCGATAGCGACGACTCCGACTATGTGCCCAACTCCGTCAAGACCAAGGGCCTCTTCGCCAAGCTCACCGCCCGCCTAAAGAAGACCTTTTGCTTCAAGAGGGATCTCGAAGATAGGATGTATCAAGCTCATCACGACAACAAGAAGATCCGCCAACGTCAAAAGGCCATGATGAGGCACATGCAACTCCCGGTCTCCGAGGGGTCCGAGGACAACATCACTCCTCCTGGTGAGTGGAAGTCGAAACTAGTTTGGTCAAGCTCCGAAGAATCTATCCCCGAGCACATTGTTCGTCCATCTCCACCACCTCATGGCAAGGGTCTTGCTCAAGATGGAGACGATGATGATGAAGACGAAGAAGAGGAGGAGGATGTCGAGGATGATGATGACGAGGAGGATGACGACGACGAGTGATTCTCTTGGGACGCTAGTATGCTCCTTCTTCCTTTTTGGTGTCTCGATGCCAAAGGGGGAGAAGTTGATCTATTAGGACGGGAATTTGCAAGGGGATGCCAAGGGCTTGGTGGCTTCTGTTTTGGTTCTTTCGGCCTTGGCATCAAATCTTTCCCCTAGTTATTCGAAACTTTATTCATATGTGTGTTTGCTACTCTATTCGTGGATCTCCCGATCCCCCCGTTTGTACTAAGACTTAATCGTGCGTAGCTTAATGGTCAATGGTCTCCTTTATTTATTCTTTGATTGGCCACATCATTCCTATGGAGGCACTTATTATTATGATGAGTTTGGGTTTTCTCAAGGCAAAGGTATGAAAAGGTTCATCCAAACTCCTCTATATACAATTGCTCTTGCCTCTATAGTGTACTTGTGCTACATAATCTTGTCATATGTTCTTCTTAGCACTTGTGCTTGGTTTGTAGATTTTAGGGGGAGTTTCTCTCTAGGATGTGTGCATTTGTATACAAATGCATATTTTAAATATGCACACATCTAGGGGGAGCTTCGCCTACATCTTACAAACCATATACCTCTATCATAATATCCTATGAATTATTGCAAATTCGTGTGTTGTCATCAAACACCAAAAAGGGGGAGATTGTAAGAGCAAGATCTATGACCCTTGTTTTGTGTGTTTGATAACAACACTCGAACAATTCTAACCGTGCACAAAGATTATCTTTGATGGATTTGTAGGTGTACGGTGCCCTCGCTGAACACACTATGATCGGAAGACTGAAGCGTAGATCTTAGGTTTTCTCGGTTTTGTGTGTGTGTCGTGAGGTAACATGGTAGGAGAGGAAAAGAGGAAAAAGCTGTTTTAGCCATAGCGGTACTACCGGTACCAGGAGCGGTAGTACCGCTACCCCTACTGGTGCCGCCCGAGATACCGCTCTGAGGATTGCACGCGGAAATGGCCCACAGAACACGTTGCGGTACCTTTACGGTACCATGAGCAGTAGTACCGCTTGAGAGCGGTAGTACCGCCCACGGTACCGCTCAAGTACCGTAACGCATTACGGTCGTACCGCTGTGGTACCGCTTCGGTACCGCTTCGAGTCCGATAAGCTGTGGACCCTGTTGCGGTACCTCGAGCGGTACCGCAAGCGGTACTACCGCAATGTGTCCACGTGGACAAGTTCAGTGGGGATTCGAACTCAGAGCGGTAGTACCGCTTCCAGAAGCGGTAGTACCGCTTAGGCAAAAACAACATGTAACGGTTGGATTTGGAGGGACCTATATAAAGGCCCCTTCTTCTCCAGCCAGCCTTAGCTCTTCTCTCTCTCTCTCTCCTCCATTGTTGCTGAGCTCAAAATTGAAGGGATCTCCTCATCCACCCAACCAATCTTGCTCATACTTTGAGAGGTGGTGGAGGAGACCCCGATCTATCATTCTACCGAGAGAAAGTTCACCAATTCGTGGTAGTCCTTAGTGGATCTTGGTGTTAGGGTTCCTTTGGTGGAAGAGCTTCTTGGTGGAGCCTTGGAGGAGCTTCTTGGTGGAGCCTTGGAGGAGCTTCTTGGTGGAGCCTTGGAGGAGCTTCTTGGTGGAGCCTTGGAGGAGCTTCTTGGTGGAGGCTTGGAGGAGCTTCTTGGTGGAGCATTGGAAGAGTTCCTTTGATGGAGCATTGGAGATGGGTTCCTATGGTGGAGCATTGGAGATGTGCAGCTATGGAGTCTAGCTTGGTGATGTACTAGCTCCATAGGGTGTTGGGAGCATCCTTGTGTGTGGAGCTCACCCCAACCTTGTGAAGGAATCACCGCCTCGACCGGTGCCTTAGTGGAAGAGGGAGAGCACCTTCGTGGAGCTCTCTCGAGGAAGAGGGTGAGGCCTTCCTTCGTGGTGTGGCCGCCTAGTCTCTTGTGTGAGACTAGCACCTCCTCAACGCAGACGTACTTCCTTTAGTGGAAGGAACTGCGGGAAACAAACCTCGACTCGCCTCGCGCCCCCGGTTGTCTCGCTCCTTACTCTCGTTATCTTGTTGATTCCTTTACTTGTTGCACATGTCCTAGCATCATTGTAGGAACACCGCTATTGCAAAAGTTATCACCTTTACCTTCCGTTGCGCTAAAATTGAAAAAGGTTAAAAC
>NC_061511.1:118115385-118167420 GCF_022539505.1 Lolium rigidum
CAACATCATTACCAGCGGTGTTGGGAGTTTTATCAATTTTAGGCCTATAGTAATTCTTTGGTTTAGGCACCTTAGAGACATACATGAATTTTTGCTCCTTACCCACATAAGCTTTCTCATTAAATTTAAGAGAAGAAAAAGTTGAACCCAATTTTCTCATAGCTTCTTCAATTTTACCAATTCTATGGGTTTGATTATCATGGATAGCACAAGTTTCTAGAGTAGCAATTCTTTCATTAATTCCTCCTAGGATTTTATCAAGTTTATCAGTATTATCCAAGTAATATTTCCATTTTAGTTTCAATGCTACAATTTTTCTCTATGGTTTCCAATTTTTTCATAACATCCTCAAGGGAGGTTTCACTTTTAGTTTCATTAACAGGTGGTGTTCCAAATAAACTCTCAATAATGCAACTAGCTTCTAAAGCGGAAGCACCTAGGAAGTTACCTCCGCGAGACAATCAAGAACATATCTATTCCAACTAGAGATACCAACATAAAAATTCCTGAGTAGGATAGTGGTGGAGTGTTTCTTGGTGCACCTATTATGGGCATCACTAATTCTATACCAAGCATCTTTTAAACATTCTCCCCCTTGTTGCTTAAATGAACGAACTTCAACTTCAGGATTACTCATTTTAGCGATAGTAAATAAAGCAAACTAGATAAAGTAAATGCAAGTAAACTAATTTTTTTGTGTTTTCGATATAGCAAACAAGATAGCAAATAAAGTAAAACTAGCAACTAATTTTTTTGTATTTTGATATAGTGCAGCAAACAAAGTAGTAAATAAAATAAAGCAAGACAAAAACAAAGTAAAGAGATTGAGAAGTGGAGACTCCCTTGCAGCGTGTCTTGATCTCCCGGCAACGGCGCCGTGAAAATATGCTTGATGGCGTGTATTTCACACGTTCGTTGGGCAACCCCAAGAGGAAGGTATGATGAGCACAGCAGCAAGTTTTCCCTCGAAAGAAACCAAGGTTTATCGAACCAGGAGGAGCCAAGAAGCACGTTGAAGGTTGATGGCGGCGAGATGTAGTGCGGCGCAACACCGGAGATTCCGGCGCCAACGTGGAACCCGCACAACACAACCAAGCTACTTTGCCCCAACGAAACGGTGAGGTTGTCAATCTCACCGACTTGTCTGTAACAAAGGATTAACCGTATTGTGTGGAATATGATTGTTTGCAGAGAAAACAAGTAGAACAAGTATTGCAGTAGATTGTATTTCAGTAAAGAGAATTGGACCGGGGTCCACAGCTCACTAGAGGTGTCTCTCCCATAAGACGAACAAGCATGTTGGGTGAACAAATTACAGCTTGGGCAATTGACAAATAAAGAGAGCATGACCATGCACATACATATCATGATGAGTATAGTGAGATTTAATTGGGCATTACGACAAAGTACATAGACCGCCATCCAACCGCATCTATGCCTAAAAAGTCCACCTTCGAGGTTATCATCCGAACCCCCTCCGGCATTAAGTTGCAAAGCAACAGACAATTGCATTAAGTATGGTGCGTAATGTAATCAACAACTACATCCTTAGACATAGCATCAATGTTTTATCCCTAGTGGCAACAGCACAACACAACCTTAGAACTTTCGTCACTTCGTCCTGGTGTCAATGCGGGCATGAACCCACTATCGAGCATAAGTACTCCCTCTTGGAGTTAAAAGCATCTACTTGGCCAGAGCATCTACTAATAACGGAGAGCATGCAAGATCATAAACAACACATAAGCATAACTTTGATAATCAACATAACAAGTATTCTCTATTCATCGGATCCCAACAAACGCAACATATAGAATTACATATAGATGATCTTGATCATGATAGGCAGCTCACAAGATCCGACAATGATAGCACAATGGGGAGAAGACAACCATCTAGCTACTGCTATGGACCCATAGTCCGGGGTAGACTACTCACTCATCACTCCGGAGGCGACCATGGCGGTGTAGAGTCCTCCGGGAGATGATTCCCCTCTCCGGCAGGGTGCCGGAGGCGATCTCCAGGATCCCCCGAGATGGGATCGGCGGCGACGGCGTCTCGGCAATGTTTTCCGTATCGTGGCTCTCGCATGCGGGGGTTTCGTCACGGAGGCTATTTGTAGGCGGAAGGGCAGGTCAAGAGGCGGCACGGGGGCCCACACCACAGGCCGGCGCGGCCAAGGGGGGCCGCGCCGCCCTAGGGTTTGGCGCCCCTGTGGCCCCTCTTCGTCTCTCCTTCGGACTTCCGGAAGCTTCGTGAGAAAATAGGCCTCCGGGCTTTTATTTCGTCCAATTCCGAGAATATTTCTTTACTAGGATTTCGAAACCAAAAACAGCAGAAAACAAAGCAATCGGCACTTCGGCATCTTGTTAATAGGTTAGTTCCAGAAAATGCACGAATATGACATAAAGTGTGCATAAAACATGTAGATAACATCAATAATGTGGCATGGAACACAAGAAATTATCGATACGTTGGAGACGTATCAGTATGCAACAAAGGGTGGGTGTGCGAGGTAGCGGAGGAACATGATTGGCTAGACCTTATACCGGGCCTCACACCAAAGGAAGTGTGGACGGGGAAATTGCCCGGTTGGCACCAAGGTTAAGATCTCTTATGGGTAAAGCAACACACCTCTCGCGAGTGTAAAGAACCGTGACTCCGTCACTCCCCGTTCGGGATATGGAACTGCGAACGCGGCTGGAAAGGAACTCCATGAAGTTCTAGTAAACCGGTGAAGGCCGACGGACATAGTTCTTCCGAATAAAAGCAACCTCTTGAAGAAATGGTTATGAAAACCCGCATTGGTATTAGACTTTCTGGTCTAATGCCGTAGCTAGTGCATTAAACACCTCTTTCCTATAATGAACTTGTTGAGTACGCTCGTACTCATCCCACTCTTAAATCCCCGCTTAGATATGGAGGCACCGAAGGAGGATCTACGAGTGCAACACGAAGACCGAGGAGTCAACAACTACTTCAAGGGACAGGAACCCGTCGAAGAGGCAGATACCACATCCAACAAGGAGAAACCTAGATTAGCAATAGAAAGGAACTAGCTTCCTAAACTTAGCTCCTATTTAGCTAGAATCTATTTATAGCCTCTGTAGCTAGTTAAATACTCTACAAATAGAGTTCGTAATAAGACTAGTCTACGAGTCGTTCTTCTGGAGTTATTTGCAGTTTTACCTCATTGTAAAGTAGGAGGCTGTGATGATCTTATGTAACAGAGTCAATGTTGTAATTCTATAGACATGCCTTGGACCCGCATATGTTTCTGTTGTACCACTCTGAGCGATATAATACTAGTGGAACGGTGTTTCATTGGTGTTATATCAGACTTTCATACTACACCATGCAGTGGTATGCCGGGTCACCACAGGTTCTCTCCGGGGTTTCGATCTCGTAGAGGGCATGTTGACCTTAGTGGTGTTGTTGCCTTAGTGGCCTTGTTGCCTTTGTGGTGTTCTAGCCTTTGTAGCCTTGTAGCCTTTGTGTCTTTGTCGTCTTTGTGGCGTTGTAGCCTTTGTGGCGTTGTTGCCTTTGTGGAGTGTGTTAGCCTTTGTGGTTTTGGAGCCGGTTGTGGCGCGTTGGTGTCTTAGTGGCTTTGTTGCCGGTGTGGCGTGTTGTAGCCTCTTCTGGCCTTGTACTGTTGAGAGCCTCTGTGTTGTGGAGTTGCCTCAAGCTTGATACTTGGGAGTTTGCCCAAGCTTGTACGGGTTCGGTGACCACCCTCAAGGGTCCCTTAGTGGATCGAGGCTTTCCTCCTTGGAGGAAAGGCTCGAGGAGAATACGGTGGCCCTAGTGGCTCATTGGAGTGCCTCGTGCCTCCACACCGCTCCAACGGAGACGTAGCACCCTTGGGTGTGAACTTCGAGATACATCGTCGTCTCCTCGTGCACCGGTTACTTCTCAACCCAAGCTCCTTTACCTATGCGCTTTACATTGTGATATCTATCTTGCTTGATGCTATACCTATCTCGTTATCACCTTGTTGCTCATCATGCTAGCATAGGTTGTTGGTGCACTTAGGCAAACCCCTTGTTGATAGGCTTTGAGCTAAACTAGTAAACCCATGTGTAGTTTTATTCCGCCTAGTTTAGCTCTCAAGTAGAAGTTTTTATACACCGCCTATTCACCCCCCCTCTAGGCGACGTCCTAGTACATTCAATTGGTATCATAGCAAGGGCTCTCTTATCTTGTTGGGCTTCACCGCCTAGAGAGTATGACGTCGGCTAGAGGATTAGTGCACATTTCCACCTTTACATTTGATGGCACTAATTATGATGCTTGGAAATTCTACATGCTTGATTATTTTAGGGGCATGCACCCACATGTAGAGCAAATTCTTGATATGGGTTTTTCTCCTCTTAAGGATCCACAAAATCCAACTTTTGAGGAGAAGAAAAACTCTTATCTAGATGATCAAGCTACTAAAGTGCTTTGCCATGTTGTGAGTCATGTAGTGATTTCCTCCATCGCGCCCTTCCGGAGTGCTCATGAGTTTTGGACAAAGCTTCGAGATACATATGGTGGGTCCAAGACCATTGAGGATGATCGCACTCCTTCCACTTCATCAATGTGTGGTAAGACACAAGGTAATGATATGGTGAGTGGTGATGAACATTACATTGTTGATGGTGAGCCTTCTCTTGATGATTCTTCATCCCTATCCCATTACAATGTTTCATCTATGGACTTGAACACTTATAGCACTATAAATGCTTTACATGCTAGTGTTGATAGTCCTTGCATGTCTTCATCTCATGTTGATATGCTTGCCTTGTCTTGTTGCCATAATGAAAATACTTTGCTTTCCTCTAGTATTTGTGTGACTAACAATGTAGAGGAAACCGAAGATACTATGGGCCAAGACAAGATCTTGGATGGAGCTTCATGTAGTTCATCTTCTTCATCATCGCACGGTTCTTACACATGCCTTATGGCTAAGGCTTCTAAGGTATCTCCTTCCTTGTAACCCTATCTATCTAGTGATGATGAAGATGATGATATGGAAGGACTTAATGTTGCTTCCTTAAACATGATGGGTGAGTTGGTTTTCCATGCTCTCCATGATAAGAAATTTGCTTGCTCTAACTTCATGAAAATCTTGGATTTTTCCATTGAGAGCACAAAACTTATTGAGAAAATGGAAGGTCATGAGCGCTAGTATGCAAACGAGATTGCAACTCTTAGTGAAGCTCTTGAAGAACAACAAACCACCAATGAATCTCTTGAGTAGACCTTTACTCTAGAGCTATCTAAAGTAAAGGAATCTCGTGATAGAGCTTTAGAGGTGGCACATGATTTTCAAATTAAAAATGATGAGCTAGTAATTGCTCATGCTAAACTCCTTGAGGATTTTGAGCTTCTCAAAAATGGTTCTAGGACCATGGAGAGTGAGCTCATCAAACTCACCGAGTCACATGAGCAATTTAAGGCTCTCAACCTAATAGAGCTTGCTAAGTTGCCTTCTCCTTGTGCTATAATTGATAATGCTTGTGCTACTAACTCTACCTCTTGTGAAGCTTCCATCTTGAAGGAGAATGTTGAGCTAAGGGCTCAACTGGCTTTGCTAACAAGCAATTATGAGAAATTGGAAGAAAATTATGGAAAGCTTTCTAGCTCCCATGATGATCTTCTAGTCTCTCGTGATTTGCTAAAGTTATCTCATGAGGCTACCATGTCAAAGGTAAAATCTTGTGAGCCTCATGTGAGTACTAGCACTTCCTCTCAAAATGCTATTTTGCCATGTGCTAGTGCTTGTAGTTCACCCACTCATGCTATTGATTTATCTTGTGGTGAACTACCTTCTATGCCTTGTTGCTCTAAAAATCCATGTGCTAGTGCTAGTAATTCACCCACCCATGCTATTGCTATATCTTGTGGGGAGTTACATACCTTGCCTTGTTGCTCTAACAATGAAGCTTCCACTTCCTCTAGTACTTGTGTTATTACTAACCATGTAGGGGAAATCGAAGAGCTCGAGGCCCAAGTCACTTCTTTGAAGAAGGACTTGGTAAAGGGTCATGAAGGGAAGCAATCCCCCAATGACAAGAGTGGACTTGGATTCAACTCCAACAACAAGAACAAGTCCACCACGCACAAGCGGAAGAAGGGCCATGGGCATGTGAAGGACCCCGCCAAGATTGTGTGCTTCAAGTGCAAGATTGAAGGGCATCATGTTAGATCGTGCCCCTTGAAGAAGAAGCCACTTGGCGAGAAGAAACAAGGGAAGCGGCCTCAAGATGGAGCTCATGGTCTTCCTTAAGGCCAAGCTCAAGGTCTTCCTCGACTTGAAGAAAGGCCGCTACCCAAGAAGGATCAAGCCAAGGCTCCCTTTGTGGAGAAATCAAGTGAGAAGAAGGAGAAGAGAAGAACATGCTACATATGCCGTGAGAAGGGCCACATCTCCTCCTTTTGCACTAGTGGTAACTCATCCAACCCTATCTTGATCTATGGTGCTTATTCTCTACATAAGGATAAGGTTGGCGATGTGTTTGCCAAATATGTTGGCACTCAAAGTGGTTTCGTAAAAAGAACCATTTGGGTTGTCAAGCCTATTGTGACTAACTTCTTAGGACCCAACTTGGTTGGGGACCAACAAGCCAAAATTTGATCAATAGGTACATGTGGAGGGCATGGAGACTTGACTATTTCATGAAGACTTAGGGGATCTTCATCATTCTTACTTCCTCAAGTCAAGTTGTACCCTTTCATCCTTTACCCATGCACCTCCTTGTGGTAACGTTTCCTCAACTCCTTTACATTGAAAGTTACTCGCTCCCCTTTCACATGTGTTGGTTTTGTACCTTGCATGTGGTTGTGTATGTTGTGCTTCCTACTTGCTTATCTTGCTTGCATGCTTATATATGTTGGGTGGCACATCATGTACAATTGTTCCTTATTGAGCCTATTGCATCTTGTTGATATCTTAGTTGTTGGCTCGTGTGAGAAATTAATGAACTATCCCATTTTGGGGGAGTGATATGCTTGTGCATCTCACAATCTCAAAATGTGCAACATGTTGAATCAAAATTCTATAATGTCCATTAATTATCTCACTTGGTTCTTATTTGCCTCTTGCACGGAAAATGTCTTTATCACATTATGGGGGAGTATTATGCTTTGTGCATCTTACAAGCCTAGAAAATGTGAACACTTGAGGTTGTGTCACATAGAATTGATATTATAGATTATCTTGTTCCTATGTGACATGTGTGCTCAAACCAATCCCACTTTACCATATGCTCTCTTTGTTGTGAAGGTGATCTTGGACATACTCACAAACTATCATATGGAAGTACTTCCTAAATACCTCTCGTCCTTGGACAATTGGTAATAAACCGTGTGGTATTGTTCCAGATCATCCTCACACTTGGCTCATGTGCTCAATTGCTTCATTTCTTGCCAAGAATTTGTCCTTGTGGGTTAGACTCCCATGTGTCTTCATTGCTTCTTATGTATCTTCTCTTTTCACTTGAACCTTGTTAGTGTTTTGATAAACAATGGTTGAGCGATGATCCCGCATTTGTGCATTTTGTATTCAAACGCAAAATCCTAAATGGTGCACTAATCTTGGGGGAGCTCTCCTATGTTTGCTAGAACACTCTCTTGTTTCAAGAATTTGACTTGGAAGACAAACCTTTTCTTTTCGGTACTTCGTGCCATCATGAAAAGCGTTGAGGGTTTGGTTTATTTGGAACCTTGCTTTCTTTGGGAGTTGGCTATCTCATTACTTGATATTTGGTTTTACTTTCCTAAAATGAGATAAGCCCTTGAGCATGCTTGTTTTGGATATCTTGCTCTATTTCTCTTGTACCTATCTTGTGTGTGCATGTTTCTTTGTGGAAAAATATATCTTTGTGATGTTGTCCACTTAGAGAAACTTGTATACATGAGAGATGGTACATATCATTTGATATCCCTCTTTATTGGAGTCCATTCTTTCCATTCTTATTTGACTCTTTGATGACTCCACAAAGAACTTGGCTATGAGTGCTCGTTTCATTCTATTTTCATTTTCAAGCACTCATACTTGACTTTGACACAAGCTTTGAGTGATCTTGTGAGAGCGATGATGCCATGTTTGTGCACCTTATTATTCAAGGAAAATTATTTATCTTGTGCACAAACTTTGGGGAGCTTCCACATATTACTTAGAGCATCCTTCTTGATCTTATCATAATATCTTTAACTTGATTTGTTGGTTCATTGATTGCTTGCTTCATTTGTCGAAGCTTTCTCACCATCATATCCTCTTGCAATCTTTGATCCTTAATATAGTTTGATTTCCTCCGAATATTCATCATTGAATATGTGCATTTGATTTCACTCGCAATTATGAGAAATGCACAACTTACGGGGGAACGCTCACTATATTGGCCTTCCAAACCTTTCGTCCATTTTGGCAATCGATGCCAATGGGGGAGAAGTTTGGAGGGTTTAAGGGAATTGCTTTTGTTGGTTCTTAAGCATTTGCCTTTCATGCCTTGCATTTGTTGCTTTGCATGGTTGAATATTTAGAGGATACTCCGCTAGGCTTTAATTGCCGATATATGCAATGAAATATAGTTCATTCACACATGCATATATTATGGGGGAGTTTGTTCTAAATATTCAACTTGGGTTGTGATGACCCACAAGTATAGGGGATCGCAACAGTCTTCGAGGGAAGTATTACCCAATTTATTGATTCGACACAAGGGGAGACAAAGAATACTTGAAAGCCTTAACAGCGGAGTTGTCAATTCAGTCGCACTGGAAACAGACTTGCTCGCAAGAGTTTATCGAGTAGGTAACAGCTTTATAACGATAGCGGTAGTGAAATAACAACGAGCGAGTAACAAAGACAAGCAGTAGTGATTATAGTAAACGAGCAGGATTAAAATATCGTAGGCACGGGGACGGATAACGGGCGTTGCATGGATGAGAGAAACTCATGTAACAATCATAGCAGGGCATTTGCGAGATAAAAATAAAACGGTATCCAAGTACTAATCAATCAATAGGCATGTGTTCCAATTATAGTCGTACGTGCTCGCAATGAGAAACTTGCACAACATCTTTTGTCCTACCAGCCGGTGGCAGCTGGGCCTCAAGGGAAACTATCGGATATTAAGGTACTCCTTTTAATAGAGTACCGGAGCAAAGCATTAACACTCCGTGAACACATGTGATCCTCACATCACTGCCATTCCCTCCGGTTGTCCCGATTTACGTCACTTCGGGGCCATTGGTTCCGGACGACGACATGTGTATACAACTTGCAGGTAAGATCATAAACAACGAATATCTTCATGAATCAATAACATGTTCAGATCTGAGATCATGGCACTCGGGCCCTAGTGACAAGCATTAAGCATAACAAGTTGCAACAATATCATAAAAGTACCATCTACGGGCACTAGGCACTATGCCCTAACAATCTTATGCTATTACATGACCAATCTCATCCAATCCCTACCATCCCCTTCGGCCTACAGCGGGGGAATTACTCACACATGGATGGGGGAAACATTGCTGGTTGATGGAGAGGCGTTGGCGGTGATGGCGGTGATGATCTCCTCCAATTCCCCGTCCCGGCGGAGTGCCGGAACGGAGACTTCGGCTCCCGCGACGGAGTTTCGCGATGTGGCGGCGTTCGGAGGGTTTACGGTGACTTCGACTTCTCTCCGTGCGTTTTTAGGTCGAGGCGAATAAGTAGTCCGAAGGGGGCGTCGGAGGCCGACCGAGGGGCCACACTACATGGCCGCGCGGGCCCCCCGGGCCGCGCCGCCATGTAGTGTGGGGCCCTCGGGCCTCCACTTCAATTGCCCTTCCGGCTCCGTCATTATTCGGGAAAATAGGCCCTTTCGTCAAAATCCCGAGGTTTTTCCCGAAAGTTGGATTTCACGCACAAAAACGAGACACCAGAACAGTTCTGCTGAAAACAGCGTTAGTCCGTGTTAGTTGCATCCAAAATACACAAATTAGAGGCAAAACAATAGAAAAAGTGTTCGGGAAAGTAGATACGTTTTGGACGTATCAGGTTGTTCGCTAAATTCCTTATCTAAACCCTCTCAAAGAGATTGTCATCAATTACCAAAATGGGGGAGATTGAAAGAACATGTCCATTGCCCCATGTGTGGTTTTGGTAATTGATGACAATCCCTATGGACTAACGGTTGCATTGAGAATCAATCTTAGGACATGTCCATAGCCATATGATGGTCTCAAGGTTGCGAGATGGAGAAGATGGAGTACAATGATGAAGACGGTGTCGAAGAGAGACGAAGACGGTGTTGAAGATGAAGAGAGATGAAGACAGCGTAGAAGATGGATGAAGATGGTGGCGTGCGCACAAGATGTATGAAGACAGTGGCGTGTTGTTGGGAGAAGATGGGCATGTACAAAGTTGAAGAGGATGAAGACGGAGCTTGCCGACTCGAGAGGAACGCGCAAGGTTAAGGTTTGTACTCGATAGGATAGTAGGTCGCATCATCGGAGAGAGCTCAAACCTTGCATGCATTGCATCGTGTTTCTTGGTTCTTATCCATGAAACGGATTCCGGTTGCATCGCATGTTGCATGTGCGAGGGTGATGATTTTCCCGATATATCGTATTGAGAGGTTACACCTCTATGACCATGAGAAAATCATCACTCACTCTTTTTCCATGTTTTCACCTTGTGTAGTGATAGCTCTCGTCGTCCTCTTTCCGGCAAAATTGGTTTCATGTCATTTCGAGTTTCCTAGCTTGAGTTATGGATTATATAGTGCATCATATTTGGAAAAAGAAAGAAAAAGGAGTTTTGGGCCGGCCGGTAGTACCGCTGATGGTACCGGCCCAGTACCGCATCTGGCTTTCGAGCTTACTGGACCTGGGGCGGTACCAGGCCGGTACCAGCCCGGTACTACCGTATATTTTACGGTACCGACCCGGTACCAAAGCGGTAGTACCGGCCCGTCTTGTGTTTTTTTCTTTTCCCCCTTTTTTCTTCCTCCAAATGCCTTCTCCCCGCTCCTGGGCCGCTCCCTTCCCGCCGGCCCACCTGCGCGCTGCCGCCACCCCGCACTGGGCCGCCACCGCCTTGGCCCAGCTACCGCGCCCGCTCGCTGCCGCCAGGCCTCACTCGCCCACACGCGCTCGCTCCCGCTCGCCTCGAGGATCGAGGCGTTGACTTGCGGGGGAGAGCGGGGCTCGATCCCCACGCACACGCGCGCGCCTAGCCCCCAGCTCGCTTTCCCACCCACGCACTGATGAGGTCTAAGACCCCGTTTGTGGCCCGATCTTGCGGTTGACCCGAAATCCCAAGGGGAAAGAGAGGAAGAGCGCGAAGAACACGATGAACACGAAGAACACGAGGAACTCACGCACGCACACCAACCCGATACAATCGATACTTACCCCCGTGGCTCGATGGACCACGCCAATAGAATCAACCCGGGAGAGACGCGCGGTAGAATCCCGGAGTGAGAGATCGGTGAGGGAGATGAATCAAGGAGTGGGAGAGAGAGTGGGTAGCACTAGAATCTCACACACCAAATCCATACATCCAACAAGGGTAGCCTTGATACAAAGGGGATGAAACCCTAGGGAGACAAAGCTCAAAGTCATGTTTAAGCCTAAATCTTGTCTAAAGAGGTAAGGGGGCGACCTGGGGGCTTATATAGGCATACAAGGCGACCTGGGTCGAAGAGGTACGAGTTGGTGGGTCAAACCCGTGAAATCCGGTCACAGGGCCGGTTGGACCGGGCCTGGGACCGGTCCATCCGGTCCAAAACCGGATCCTGGACCGGGCGGTGACCGGGCGAGGCTTCGGGAGCCCCGGGATTGCTTCCGGATGGCACCGGTCGACGTTCCGGTCGAAAACCGGCCAGGCCGGTTAGGAGCCCGGTCAGACCGGCCCTGTGACCGGGTGGGCCGGTCAGGAGCCCGGTCAGACCGGCCCTGGGACCGGCCAACCTTCCTCCTCTCGCCTCTTCTTCCTCTTCCTTCCTTCTTCCTTCCTTCTTCTTCTTCTCTCTTCCTTGCACCATGGGGGTTCCTTCTCTCCGGTTCCTCGATGACGCTTGTACCTAATGACATGTAACACACCGACATGAGGTAGCATTCCATCCAAGGTATTTACGAGGTCGAGTGTCGAGAGGAAGGATTTCACCTTGACATATATGGCGGGGGATTGTGTTGTTGGTCCACTTGGGGGACTCCTTGGCCATGGTGTAGCGTCGATGATAGGCGGGGCTGCACTTGTTGGTCTTGAGGCGTAGGTGTCCAAAGGCCACCCCGCATCACGCACGCTCCTCCTGCTGGCCCCACCACCTGCTACCGCATGCGTACTGCTGCTTGCTGCTTGCTGCTCTGCCCTGCTCCACTCTGCCACGCTGCTTTTTCCTGCTCTCTCTCTCGCGCGCGATTCAGATTTGCTCCAGTTTTGGTCCAAGCGGTAGTACCGCCCCAGATAGCGGTACTACCGGTTTTGGGCCGTTTTTCCAGATCTGACTTTTTGGGAGAAAAACGGTAGTACCCCTTTGCACAGCGGTAGTACCACTTGGGGCGAATCTGACCGTTTTCTTAGCCCCAACAGCTATATTTTGGGCCCCCTATTTATACCTCTCTTCCACCTCCGACCAAACCACTTCTTCCCCTCCATTCTCTCTCCTCCATTGTTGACCTTGAGTTGTTTCTTCCTCCTCTTGATCCCCCCACTATTTCTTGCATATTTTTGGGGGAAAGGAGAGAGGAGACCTAGATCTAGAGCTTCACCAATTGAATCCCTCTCCAAGTGAGGGGATCTTGCTAGATCTAGGTCTTGGAGTTATTTGGTGTTTCTCCACATATTTGTTCTTCCTCCCTTATTCCCCCAATAGCTTTTGTAGCTTTGTTGGAATTTGGGAGAGAAGAACTTGGGCATCTTAGTGGTGTTCTTAGCCATTGCATTAGGTGCATCGGTTTGGGTTCTCTCCGGGGTTTCGATCTCGTAGAGGGCATGTTGACCTTAGTGGTGTTGTTGCCTTAGTGGCCTTGTTGCCTTTGTGGTGTTCTAGCCTTTGTAGCCTTGTAGCCTTTGTGGCCTTGTCGTCTTTGTGGCGTTGTAGCCTTTGTAGCGTTGTTGCCTTTGTGGAGTGTGTTAGCCTTTGTGGTTTTGGAGCCGGTTGTGGCGCATTGGTGTCTTAGTGGCTTTGTTGCCGATGTGGCGTGTTGTAGCCTCTTCTGGCATTATACTTGAGAGCCTCTGTGTTGTGGAGTTGCCTCAAGCTTGATACTTGGGAGTTTGCCCAAGCTTGTACGGGTTCGGTGACCACCCTCAAGGGTCCCTTAGTGGATCGAGGCTTTCCTCCTTGGAGGAAAGGCTCGAGGAGAATACGGTGGCCCTAGTGGCTCATTGGAGTGCCTCGTGCCTTCACACCGCTCCAACGGAGACGTAGCACCCTTGGGTGTGAACTTCGAGATACATCGTCGTCTCCTCGTGCACCGGTTACTTCTCAACCCAAGCTCCTTTACCTATGCGCTTTACATTGTGATATCTATCTTGCTTGATGCTATACCTATCTCGTTATCACCTTGTTGCTCATCATGCTAGCATAGGTTGTTGGTGCACTTAGGCAAACCCCTTGTTGATAGGCTTTGAGCTAAACTAGTAAACCCATGTGTAGTTTTATTCCACCTAGTTTAGCTCTCAACTAGAAGTTTTTATACACCGCCTATTCACCCCCCCTCTAGGCGACGTCCGAGTACATTCAGTTGGGCGACGCCGACGGACGGCGCATCCTGAGTCGACGTAGGCCTGTCGATCACGACGATCTCATCATGATCTGCCCGATATGTATGCTCTGTCGCCGACGCCGAGGCAGAGGCCGATGCAGGTGTACTAGTAGATGTTATCGCAGACGCGTCTGCCGGCTCTTGCTCCGGGGTTGGGGTTGCAGCCGCTGCCGCTGCCCCGGCCGCCATGGCTGCATCTGTTTTGGCTTCGATGTCGTCGAGGATCTGACCTTTGAAAAAGTTGTGCGCCGCCCGCTTCCGGGGAGACATTTCTTCTGTCGACGCTGTCAGCAAGGACATGTTCTCCTTGTGTTTCTTGAGCGCCATCTTCTCATCTTGCCTCTTCAGCAGCGCCGCCCACCTTTCGTCGGCCTCTTTTGTCGCGGCAGAGCAAGGTCGAGGAGACCTCGGTGAGGCACTGCGTGAACGTCGCATGCGACTTCTCGGTCAACGTAGCATCGGCCAAGGCGGCCTTGGCAGCCTTGTTGCCGATACGGCGCCCTGCCGATGTTGTCAGCGGCGCATCCAGATTAATGGCGTCTTTCCCCTTCGATAACGACTGACGCGTCAACCACCATTTGTTGTTCATTTTGAGCTTGCTATAGCAATGCATGAGTGCGAAAGACCTATTCCCTTCCGAGTACCTCCGGTACAACTCCATGTCCTTGTCAAACTAACCAAAGGAAATGCAATCATATAGTCAAACAAACTGGGCGCTAAATGAAATGCAATCAGATCGTTGAACAAAGATTATCATAGAAAGAGGCGTACCACATCGCTGATGTTCGCGCCGCTGTCGGCTCTGGTCTCGGCCTCGTGATGGTATGGTACCCATGGAACAAGTTCACCGACGCCTGGATGATGGCCCAGCACGTTGACATTGCCTTTTGGCTCTTCTTCATTGTCACTTTGCGGTAATCGGCGTTGACTAGCTTGCGCTCGTCGAACTCCACTTTGATCCTTGCCCAATACTTTACATATTTTTGGTTAGCGCCGATGATAGAGTCATGGCTCACCTTCGCCCACGACTCGTAGAGACATTGATCCTCCAGAACCGTCCTCTTGGGGCCTCGTGTGCCCGAGGCCTTCTTCTTCCTCATGCCGGTCGCGTCAACCTCCACGAGATCATCTGCATCCTCCACGACACCCGCGTTGTCCTCGTCCTCTTCGTCGCTGCCCTCTTCGTCCTCGCCGTCCTCTTCGTCTACCCCCTCATCACCCTCCTCCTCCGCTTCCTCCTCCTCCTCATCCACCTCCTCACCACCAGCGAATTCGAGCGGGCCCCTGCGCCCAGTAAACGGGGCGCCGTCCGCACCGGGGCCTGGCTCCCGCTGGGTCGCTTGCTCGTACGCTGGGGAGTAGAACATGGCGTTGGGGTTGAAGCCTCCATGCGGCAGCACATCCTCGTACCGCGGCGACAAGTTTAGCATCACGCACCCGGGAGTTGCGGAGGGGCTGTCGTTGTAGAACCCGGATGTCGACGGAGACTGCACTCCCGAAATGTACACCAGCGCCGACGCAGTCCATTAGCTCGCGTTGGTGGCCGCGATACACGCGGCCAACGCCTGCTGCTGCGAGCGCGCCGTCACCGTCTTCTTCTCCGGCTGCGCCTCCCTCCGCCCCCTCCGCTCCATCGTCGACAGCTTGCGGCGCAGGCAGTCTTGGTGCCATTCATCGTCGGTCCATCCTTTCGGCCTCTTCAGAGGCGGCGCCTTCCACGGCTTCGCGAAGGGCGCCTTCGCCCCTTTCGTCTCATTGCCCGGCAGCTTGGTGGCCGCTTTCTTGGGCGCTTTTTTTTGGCCTGTCGGCGGCGCCATGGATGGGGAGAGGTAGCGGCGGCGGGAGGGACAGTGGCGGCGGGAGGGAGAAATGTATCGGCGGTATAGGTGGTGAAATGTGTTGGGATCGCAGAAATGTGCGACGGGAGAGTCGCGATGTGGCGGGAGAGGCGTGATTTGGCGGGAGAGGGGGACGAACTTTTCCTGTGCCGCTGACGCGCCGGTCCCGCCATGCCTCGCCTCGCTTTTCGTTGTATCCGGCGTGCCCGGAGCGTCCCCTGTGAGGCGGGGACGGGGTCGGGACCGTATCGGACCGCGCCGGACAAAAAGAGGCTTTATGGAACGTGGCTGGGAACATTTTTTTTGTCCGGCGTATCTCAAATCTATTTGGGGACGTTTTGGGGGACGCGGATGGAGATGCTCTAATTCTGGCATACAATTAGCTGACCTTGTTCGGTTGTTCCCAATACTCAATGGCCGCATATTTTCTCTTTTGCGAAGGATTCGGATATTTCAGTTCAGGATTTGATTCAGCCTGAAGATGGGCAGCAACTTTTTCACTTCCCTTTATATGTGGAGGCCTTCCAGGAGGTAAATGGTTTTCAGCAAGTTGTTAACGGTTTTGATCTTCACCAACTCAAAGACACTTGAAATACCCATGGGGGATTACTATTCTGTATCTAGGGCGTACAAATATTTTCAAGGTCCAGTTCATCATTCCCCTACTTTCAAATGGCTTTGGAATTCCTGCTGCCAGTAAAAAATACAATGTCTTCTTCTGGCTTCTATTACACAACTAGGGAAATGTTGCAGAGCAAACTTTCATAATCCCAGATTATTCTTGCACTAGTTGACTGCCCATGCGTTGCAACGGAACAACGAAAATATGCATAGATATTGACAGAACAATTTTTCTATTTCAAAAATATGTGTCACGTGTTTCCTTATAGTTGACATACATTTTTTTATTGTTTCCTATGTCCTTAACCACACTCTCCTTTCAATAATGGAAAGTGGTATCTTTCTCCACTCTCTGTTTCTTTCCTATATATTTTATCTCACCGGTTTGTTTCCTTTATCCTTAACCACGCTCTCATTTGAATAATGAAAAGTGATATCTTTCTCCCACTCTCTGCTTACCTTCTATTTTCATACTCTTCACCTGCCAATGCCAATGCTTGAGCATTGTCATTGCCTCAAAAGTCCAACTCTTTTAGCATTTTTTTAACTTTACCAAAGGTATAATATGATCCTTGGGTATCATAAGAGGTGATTACATATTGTATGATTTACAAATAAAATGGTTCTCAATGACCACGAAAGATGGTGACACATTAGAATGTTTTATTTACGAATAGTGAAAGATGCACATAGTAAACACGTATAATGTACAGATAAGAAAATCCAACTCCATTGTCTCCCCTTATTATTAGGCTATATACAGAAAACAAATACAGTGTATAGATAAGAAAATCAAACTCCATTGCCACCCCTTATTATTCGGTAATATACAGAAAACAAATACAGTGTATAGATAAGAAAATAAAACTCTAATGGAGATCGGATTTACTAAAAAGTCCCTTCCCTAGACTTCCCCAATATCTGGCACTTGAAACAAACCTCCATTACCGACACCTCTTTCCTCTTCCTCTGCCGCCCCTTGTCACTCGGGCCAATCATTGGGACTGAGATCCAGGCCCCATCGCCCCCGTCCTCTTGCAGGTCACGAGTTTTCATCTCTGCCTTGTTTTGCTACTTATTTGCTATGAACTATCTAACTGCATGGATGCTAACTTTTAAATTTTCTACTACTTTAAAAAAATTCAAACAGAAATAGCTACCAAAACTAAAATGGTTTAGGCATAAGCTAATTTGATCATATGACATGAGGTTTCAAATTTCTATCCCTGAGCAAAGTAGAACTTGATATCTTGAGTGACACTTCTGTTCCCACTGCCTCTTATGGGGAAGAGGCAATCTCAACTGATATGTCCTATAGGAACCGAAATGCACCGGCATGTAGAATTTTCTTAATCTTGTTTTGCAGACCAATGCAGATGTGGAGCAAAAAATAAATTACGCAGAATATGTTATATGAAATGCTCGCCTTTTCAAAAAAAATCACCACGCAAGTTAGTATGAGCACCCAAGTAACATCAACTATTTTTTAAATACAGAGCACACACTTGGAGTAGCATTAAAACTCTATTTCTTCCTTCTCCATCATATCTCGTGATCTTTTCTTTGCCGGATGATGGCAATAATCAAACATCCCCCTGACCTGCAGTTGCTCAATGATGGGAATAATTGAACTACCATTTCTTGTAATTATCATCCTAAGTGAGCACCTGCGATAATTATATATAGCTACCAATTAACAGTATGCATGGAGGGATACAAAAGTAGAAGTGATACTTGGTAAGTATAAGAAAATAAAAATAAACAGCAGAAAATAGTAGGTTTTTGTACATGTATAAGCATATTGAGGGGAATAAGAAAAAGATTTCCAATGTGGTCGATTCATATCCAAACTTGAATGCATGTGTGTTTTTTTTCGGAAAAAAGGTGGTTTTACATAGTCAAAACACAGACAACTTTATGGTCTCATCCAAAGATTTGAAACACCTGAGACCTTTCTGACATGACAATTTAAAATAAAAAATGTGACCATGCTTATCTCTACAATATCTTGTGCACTTGCTTTACATGAAAAAGAAAATCTATAGGGGAATATATGCATCGTGTCACATGATAGGGTAAGATATACCTTGATTTGATGATAATTGGATCAATCAACCCTATAGCCAAATAAAATAATGCAGTGGCTTGTGGTGCAACCTTCAACGGCTTGTGGTGCAACCTTCAACGATAGTATGAAACGATGGTATTAGGCAATTGCATGGACTTAACTGCAAAAACAAACGTCAACACTTCCTAGTTGTCAGTAAAGCCACCACCTGCCTGATTTCTACACTACTTAAAAAGGAGGAACATGTTCCCTATTCTGCCACTACGACCAACCCTTTGGTCGTCCTGGTCGTACTCGCACGACGGCCCCACCCCTAACCAAACCCGTGACTACCTCGCCCCTCCCGCAACCCACCATCCATTCCCTCCTCCAGCATCCAGCCGCTTCCTCACCCCACCATCCAGCCATCTCCCCTGCATCCGGCGCCACACAGCCGCCAGATCCGGTTGTCATCGCATCCTCAACGGGCGTCACCGCCTCCATAGCGCGGACTCATCATCCAGCGCACGAATCTGGCCGACACCGCCTTTCCCTCGACTCTCCATGTCTTCCACCGCACATCTCGGGGTTATGGAGGCCCGATGCCATGCCCGGATCGCGAGCACGAGGAGCAGCACGAAGGCGCAATGGGCATGGAGATCCCGATCTGAACTCCTTGCTTGATCTGGGCATGGATCTCGGCATAGGTGCCCGAGATCGTGCGGATGCCTGGCCGCCACCATGACGCGTGGCCTGGATCACCGAGCGCGGCGACGACGTGGCGGAAGAGTTGGTTGGCTTCTTGCTGATGGTGGACAGCCACGGCGGGCGCGGCTTAACCAGCCCGTGCGACGGCGAGCATGAGTGCCTCGTGGGCCGTGGCTGGCTACTGCGAGGGCGGCGGTGGGGAGAAGGTGACTAGGCCGGGATGGCTGGTGTCTGAAGTCGACTCCTGCGTCGACTCCTGCAGGGCTGCTTCCCGTGTGACTCTGTTAAGGTATATACCTTATTCCTCTCTCACTTATCCCTCCGCTTCATCCCTCTTCAACGCTCTGATCACCCAGATCTCATCTCTGTTCGCAGGAGGTGCACCACTGCGCTCCACTTGCTCGACTACCCCAGATGCCCTAGAGGCGATTCCGATGAACAAGATGGTGGCCAGAAGCAACGTATGCTCTTCAGCCTATCGCCTTTCCTTTTATTTCATGTTTGTATGAGTCCTAGGCTTGGATTCCCTATTTATACAGCCCTAGGTTTGAGAGGCAAAATGGACCCTACTGCAATTGTTAGTACCATAGTGGCTTTCGGGCAATACGACGAATATATGGCGTGTAGTGTTGGCATGCTGCTGGCAGGGTATTGTAGGGTCTTGATTTCTCTCGGTCGTTTGAGGGATGTTGATGGGAAGAGGTGTAAGCACTATACATGCAAGAAGTCGAGATCATTGAATCAGTAAGTTGCCCCTGTGACCCTGTTCTATGTGTGTTTAATCATTGTACTTCATTCAGTTACTATCTTGATATTGTACTACTAAAATACCTCCTGATCGAATATTAGCTAAGGCCCTAGCATACTGTCCTACTAACCCTTGCTTCCAGTTGCACTATTATTCTACATATTTTAAGGAAACATACGGACCTCTTTCACCTCCCCATTTATTATTCTTCAAGAAATAACAGAGCTCTGAAACATGACATATTTCACGGGTTTCAAAACATGTTTTATCCCAGTAAGTTTCTTGCTCTTTTATTTCACGACTTTGTATGGTTTTATTTTTCCATCCATTAAGAATCGTTTTAGCTACCTTGGTTTAGAGCTACATACAGACGTCTATTGATTTTCTTGACATATTATTTGCAGCTAAAAGTATAAAGTGTACTTATGTTGGCATTCTTTGACTGCAGAAGAACTTTGAACCATGTATTAGTAGGCGTAAAAATAATCAAGGCAATGGTCCGCTGGGCATATTAATACGTGTATCCTGCATTATCAGGTATACATCGTTAATACGTTAGAAATACTACTGCATTATCAGGTACTACGTGTGTACCCTGCATGTCACTCTTATCAAGCACATTAATACATTGTCTAAATACTCCTATTATGCGTCATCTTTTTCTCCAATGCACAGAACCAGAATTGAATTGTGTGTCTTGTAATAAAGCTTCTACTTCTTATTGTTGCCACTATAATCTTGATCTTATGCTTGATAATTGCCATCCTGGGAAGCGCTTTTACTTGATCAGTATGTCTTTCTAGCACCAATAATAGCCCTGTTCGATGCAGTTGGGGAAGGCAAAGAAAGTCCATTTCTTCATTGATTTGTACATTTTTTCTTTCGATTATACATGATATTACTTTGTGTTTATTCCATTCTTGCTTGTTAGAACATTTTCGACATTGCAGTATCCGATAGATGTCTTACATATGATTCACCCATAATTCGTGGGTTTCCATTATTTCTTGTTCTCCATGTATTCGCTTTCCACTGAAGTAGTTGCTGACTACCTGTCTATCAAGAAAATGCCTTCACCAGATTTTTTGGGAACCACTTCAGCAGGATAAGCATGAGGACATTGCTCATAGACTAGCGCCTGAAACTAAGTGTATCTACTTGAACAAATCCTAGAAGATAAAGGTACAAAAAAAAATGATTGTTCTAACTGATTGCTCTCTTACCCTTTGTTGATTAGGTGATGGACATCTTGTTCCTGAAAGCTTACAACTCGGTCAATTACACCGGTATGTGCCAGTATCGCAAAGAGATCAATTGACACAAGTGTAGCTACTTGGTGTTGCCTGCTTGTTTTTAGTTGCATAAGGTCCGTTGAGTTTATTTTTATCTCTTACTTCTTATTGAAGTTCCTTTTTCTTGGTTCTCATATGATATGTTGTAAAATGTTCAAACTTCAGTAAATATATGACGAGATATGTCCACTCCAAGTAAATGAGCTCTCTACATCGCTAAGAATAACTCAAAGATGAGGTCCATGGTTCAGTGCAGATTGAATTTCCATTACTATTTGTTTCATATTCTTGTGTCACATAGATAAACATGTTTTGAAAATGCAAGGTTCTATTGTGAGTTGTTTTAGATATGGCTGTCCCTATTGTGAAATGTTTAAATTCTTTGTTAAGTTCTGGTCTCTGGCTTCTGAAAAAGCTCAAGGGGCGGAAACGCATCCATCCGCTTATTTTCACTAACAATCAAGACCCACATATTACCTTTTTTATAGGCTTTGCAAAGTATGATGTGGAGAAGTCAATCCAACCCGTTGCCTACATACAACAGATACATTTTTCAGTTACAATTAGCCATGGACTGTTACTCTGTTTTCTTTCTTCAGTCGAAGACATTAGAGAACCTCAAGAATATCATATCTTTCATCAACGAGTATTTTTTTTCATTTTGATTTTAGTATTCACCTCTGTTGTCTTAAAAATTCATTTTCGTCTGGTGTATTTTAATTATGTCCCTTTAGAATGGTCCCAACTATCAGTGAGCTTATGTCAAAATAAATATGGTATCTGTTTCATTTCAAGCACATATCAGTATCTGGTTCTTCTCATGTAATGCCTTTGTTGATCTACAACTGAATCTTGAATTCACTGGATAGTTGGGACAAAATGCAGTATCTGAATTCACTGGATAGTTGAATTTCAGGCACATATCAGTATCTGGTTCTTCTCATGTAATGCCTTTGTTGATCTACAACTGAATCTTGAATTCACTGGATGGATGTCGGACAAAATGCAGTCAGCTTGTATGACTTTGCTTTCAATGTAAAAACAAATTGTGAAGATTGGTGGAATGAAAATAAATATTATCAGTATATTTCTTATGAAAATTATGTCATAATCCTCTGTCTGCCATCTTTATGTAACTTAAGAAAGAAAGGAGCAATGGTAAAAGTTATATATGAGTGATGTCAATGTTCTGTAGGTGTGAATTGTAGTACCTTTTATTAACATGTAAATCCCCCAAAAAAGTATGGTATGTGTCTGCTTAAGCAGCAGAAGAATGTTTCTTAAGTGCCAAGATATGTTGTGGTGTAGGCAGCACGCCTTAACCCTATTGAATACATGTAGAAGAAGAATGTGGTAAGAAGTTTGGACTGTCAAAAGTTGATGAGATTCATGGCTTCCTAGGTGTTTCTTTCTGAACGTGGAGGTAAATTGGGTGGAGGAGAACTCCATAGCTGAACTAGGTAAAACTTGTAAGAAACCATTGATTTATTTTTGTTTTCTTATTCCTCAAGTTGTTAACTAAAAAATATCCACTGAGAGAAGTCCTTATTGAATATCTGAATATTGTCAACACTTGTTCGTGTAATAAATTTGGTTACATCACTAGGCAACTCTCTTATTTGTGGCAAGTAATGCTTTTTAATTGATTCATTAGCAAAATAAATTCATGTCATGGATGTTGTATATGTCAATCGGGTACTGGTTTGGATGATTTTGTTAGCTCGGGAATAGATCCATTTTTATGGTCATGTCAGCGTCTAGCACTATTTACTTGAGTTAGTTTTGTCTCAACCAGAAAAACTTCAGTGTTATTCTACATTAGAATTGATGCACATGTAGTTTTATGCCATCTAAGCCATTTGGATTTTATTTATCAGAATAGCTGTCAAATTTGTGACAAAACAACTGGCACGTATCTATCTGAATATATGGCTCATGAGGGCACTTCGGTACTGGATTGTGCTTGCCGTTATACAGAAGGAAGTGGAAACACGGTTGATGAATAATCAGAGTGTTCTATATGTTTTTTATTTTCTTCATTACGATGGTTATCTCCTAGATCTTGGGTATATTAAGGTATGGTTTTATCATGAATTGTTCCCTTGGAGAAACGTCTATTCTATCCACAACAATGGTTGCCGCTACGTTATTTGTGAAATTGATATTGAAATATATTCTGACATGATAAAAAAAGACCACTCTATCTTTGTGAAGCACTAATTTATTACGGGACGTGATAGCAGCCGTCTCGGATCACGGGTATGTCACAAGTGGTGTATTGGGTGATAGATTATGGGGAGAGGAGTCACGCCACATATGTAGAAACCACCAACGCTGGGTGGTTGAGTGTGAAGGCAGCATCTCGCTAGGTACTGGTGTCAAGGGGGCATAGAGAGGAGGCTTCGTCTGGAAACATGTGAAATATAATTATATGTTTCGGGTGATGCATGCTGAGAAATGCCTCGAAGATGGCAAATTGGCTTGGAATTCCTAAACTTTGGGATCCATCGTTGTTGCTCAAAAGAAAGCACAAAATTGTATGGAACCTCATGGACGAAAATTTATTAACTTATACATATGATTATTGTGCTTTTTTTCTTAAAAAAGATCAAATATATTTTACTATTTTTATAGTGTGTTGTGAATTGCTCAAAAGAGATCAAATATATGCGCGTTGAGAAATGAATTTTAAGTACCCGTAGCAACGCACGGGCATTTGTACTAGTGAGAATGTACAAGAGAACCCTCAATCGTGATGATTGTCACCTTTGTGGCTTCTGCTGGGGACTGGGGAGTCACCAGGCCGGCAACTACATAACAGAAGACAACCTAATTGTTATGAGTGCAGTAAACAATCTAGCATCATAGTAGAACATAAGGAAATTGAGGCTATAAATTTCACTGCACTTGATGTCTTAGCAAGTGGGACATATTACATAATTGACATGGTATGAACAGAACGTGAAGCCAGTTTGTTAAACACAACAAGGTGGTTGGATACCCTCATCACAAACAAATAGAGCATGTAAGGAACAAACTGTTATAGATCAGCAAAACATGCATCATAGCTAACTGAGAAACATGCAATCCTGGAAGTCAAGGTTTGGTGTTTAAGGGGCAATTGGCTCATGGCATTTAGTGGATATGATTTTTCAAAGATAAACCATTATTGAAATGTATACCAACAGTAATCAACCTATCTCACATGGATGTACCTAAAGTTTGCTCCTCGTCGAGAAGTCCAGGGTGCATTAGTCCCACCGATGGCAAGAGCGAATTTACTGAGCCATTTTTAGAAGATCCGATATATGGACAATGAAGTGAACCTAGGATTGATCATCTGAACCAACACATACTTCAGCACCAGTGCATTCTCGAAGATGTACATGAGGAAGCCAACCTCATCTTCCTCCACCCGCTACTCACGGTATGCCATCACACCTTGATGCACAATCCTACACTTACCATGGGACCAACCTCTTCAAAGAACTTCAGGCGATCTTGCCAGTGATGTGATCACAATTTTCAAACTGCCAATTATTTAAAATTTTAAATTAGTGAACATTTTAGCAAGTATGGATCATGCAACAAAACAATATGACGTGCAGTGCCTCAACATTGGAAAAGCATTTGAGGAAGACTGGCACCATCTTGACATCATTGTGGAATCCAACTCTCCAAACGCACCCTGTCTTAATCTCTACCTTGAATACACCTAATTCAGAAAAAATGTGTCTATGAATTGAGCAAAATTGGAAGATTATCCGTAGGCTATACTGGATGTGTACCATGATAACAGTGTCACGGATCTCTAGTTCGTATTTTCCTGGCTTCAGTCATCCAAATAAGCTCAACATACGGACATTGCCAATCTTACAGGATCCACCGGCAGTGCTGAGACATTCCGACCATTGGCGCTCAGGCCATGGGAGTTCACCATGTCGACGCTCTCCATAAGTCTATTAATTTCAGGATACACTCATATATTAGCAAACTTTAGAGGAAGGAATCTTACTTAAAATTGCCGACAAAGAAAGAAGGTAACTCACCCTGGAATATACGGATCTGAACCTTGCTCCAGCGGTACACAATCTTGTTGAACTATGAATCTCCTCATGCCAAAATAGTCCATGACGTTTCTTCTTTTCTATGTCCATTCAGTACAATAATATTGGGATTGAATAAACAGATCTAAGTGCTATTTGACAAATCTGCAATAACCTTTACCTCAATTATTACTTGAGGATAAACAAATTGGGTTACAATTTACAATCTGCAATAAGTTTTGACAAATCGACGAAGGGATGTCCGTATGAAAGAATCCTTTTCTTTGTGAACCCGTATGAAAGAATCAATTAAGAACAGATCAATAGAATAGAAGCTAGCGTCAGCGGCACCTTACTACTATGTGCAGCTTCTTGTGCATTCACCTCCCGTTCGCATCCAAGTCTCATCTTCCTGCATCAAGTTATCTTGGAGACCGGAGGTTGTGGCTGACGAGGGGGAGAAATGCATCCATGTTCCCTTGGATGTTTCGGATCTCTAGAACATGGCTCCTGGGGACGACGTCGTTGATGTCCCCTCCACGGCGTCGCTGCAGATGATGAGCCCTTGGAGGTTGGGGAAGGAGGCACCGCAGAGGCCGGCCACGTCTGCGAACTTCCCGCCGCTGATGTAGAAGTGGGTTCGGGCGGAGATGTTGAAATGCGTCCTAGGACTCCGCCTCCACGATCCAATCGTTCAAGCGGCAACCGCCGTTCACCGGCGATCGTGGAGCGTTTTGTGGTTCTATTCATGCGGCAGGACAGAGCGGACACATTCGAAAACTTTATTTTCTCCCGTTTTTTTGGGGCTAGTGATTTTCTTCACGCGGGTGGGGAGAAGCCGGACGTACCATGGGACACCACCTCTAGGCATTGGAAGGTATAATTGATGCCCCCCATAGGGGGCCTCACAGAGATTTCAGTTTACTGACCTTTGGATCGTGCCTCGCAGTAAATCTTAGCCGTAGAATTTTTTCACCGCTCCGTATAAAAGCTCAGCCTTGTGGTGAAAAAACCCTAGCCGCACCTCCACCCAATCCCGCTCGCGCCTCCTCCACCAATCCTCTCTTCCCCTCCTCTCCCAATCCCCTCGCTCTCTTCTCTCCCAATCCCCCTCTTCTCCCATAGCCGCCACCTCATCCGCCCGCACACAGGAGGCAGAGGGACGGAGGAGGAGGCACGCCTCCTTGTCCCCCGGCGATCGGGGCCGCAGGGGATCCATTCGCGACGCCGCTGCCGTCCTCGATCCCGACGTGCTGAGCTCCACCATCGCCATCCATGTCTCCTCTTCGTCAAGCGCGCCTCTGGGAGATCTCACAACGTCATCCTAGGGCCAGAGCTGATCTATTCATGAGATTCTCTAGGTAAGGAACCATCTCACTCTGATTAGTTCATGTATTTTTTTCTCTATTTTATTTGGTGGAGGGTACGGTTCACCTGCCCATATTTCTTGCAGGGAAGAATAGATAAATCATGCTCGAGGACACCAGGACACCAGCACGTACAGGCATACTTTGTTTCTTTCTTAGTACCAGGTTGCTATCTCCTCTATTTCTCTACTTCATTTTGTGTGTGAGATTTAGAAGATTGTTAAAATTAATTTGATCGTTAATTTATCTCGGAAGGCCATCCTTTAATACACACGATTTACCCCAAATCTTAGTGCCAAATAATAGATTAGGTAATTGTGAGTGTGATTGTATTTTTTAATTATCTGTTATTTAATTGTTCAGCTATCTTGCCCTTGGTTGATAAATACCATTGCTTATGGTATAGGATTAGGGGCAGTGGCCATGCCTAAGGCGACCTCCAGTGTGGACCATATTGCAAGTGGCGGCGGCGATTTTGCAGAGCTTTGGCTCAAGTCATTTTATCCCTGTTTGGCGGTGTCCTTTCTTCAAGCAGGTTGCATTCGGAGCATGCTACAGGCAATGGCGGCGATTTTGCACAACTTGGACTCAAAGCATGGCATCACTGTTTGGCGGTGTCCTTTCTTCAAGCAAATAAATATGTTTGCCTGAGGTGTGGACGTGTGGTATTGTTTTACTTATTTGCCTCCTCTCTTCCATCCTTTGATTTAATCCACATAATCATTTATGTTTGCCTACCAGGTGTTTGATGAGGCTCTCGTGGCAGCCATCCAACGTGACGTGTAGTGCTGTCCGGGCTTGAAGTCGTCTTTTTGGACCCGCCGCCTCCTCACCTACACCAGGTTCTTCGACCATCCATGGCTGCCCTGTAGAACGGTTTAGTGAGGTTGGAAGCTTGCCTGACATCTACTTCATGTAGGGTAGTCCATGGTGGCTAGAGCATCGGCACGGCTGGACGAGACTGCATCTCCCAGAACACGTACGCAAGGCTTCTTTTGGCTCAACTATTTTGTGTCTTTGTGCGCTTGAAAATTTTGCCTTTGGGATGGGTTTACCTCTGTTATGTAATGCATGGACGCTGATCTATTATTATCCTACATCTGTAAACCGATCCTACTGATCATCTTTTCTCTCATGTGTAGTCTTTTGAAGGAGAGATCATTCAGCTTATTTTTATCACAGAAACACTCAAAACTAAGACCATGAGGTATTTGCATAGACTGGCGTAAACGTCGAAAAAATCATTGTAAGTTTCACTCGGTTATGTTACTTGACTCGGAACTGAACTTCTCTTGGTACCAAACCATTTATTTAGTGGTCCATTGACTTCCACGTCAGATTTGGATTGTTCCATGGGGACTGATCTCATGTGTTTCAGTTTTCTGGAGGTTCTTTTGCCAATGCTTACTTTTGTGGAGCTTCAGCTTACGCCAACTCGGTCTAATAGGAACAAAACCGTGTATCATCCCGACATACAAGCATGGAAAGGAACAAAATTTATCTGGCGTCGAGGATACGTGATCAGTGGATATATGCAGCTGCTTATTTCTGCAGGAGCCATCACATTCCATCAAGGTCGCACCGTATGCCTTGAATCTGTTGATGTTTGACATGCCATCTTATTGCTATAGGGGTCGTTATGTCCATGATCACCGGGAGAGCCATCTCCCTGGTTGTGGTCTCACCTCAAAGCAACCAGCGGATGTTAGATACACTTGTCTGGGTTGGATCTAACAAGGAGGTGCCAACTCTCTCAGCATGTCTTTCTAACTCTAATATTTGGTTTGTGCATTTCATATATAGGTGGATTAGTATTTGGAATTGATATAACCCATAGGCATATTTCTTATACAATTGAAAAATGCAGAGTAGGGGCTGAGATGTACACTATATCGGTTTATAGCCATTTGGTTGTAAAGGTACAATCAAGATGAACAATTCAATATTTTACTATTTGGTAATCTAAATTATGAACCATGTCGCACCATTTTTTTCATAGCAGCAATGTTTCTCACTATATATTGGAAAACTTATTCGCCATTCTTTGGCACTCCTTTAATTAGATACCATGTATATGTTGCTTTATTTATAAAGCGGGGCGAAAGCCTATTTCGAGGATACCATGGATATGAAGTGGTTCTCCTCATGTTGTCTGGGTCTCTCGTCCATTCTCGAGTCTGCAGTATTCACTCTTTGAATGATTACAGTATGATATCCATATATCCATAATTCTTAATATTGGCTTATAGTTCTCAGTTTCTAGAACATAACTAATTGTTTGCTGGTTCTATATTATACATCTCTATATTAAACATCTGTTTATACTCATACATTCCCAATATAGATGAATAATGTTTTTTTTCAAATTCTAATACCTGCTTTCCAAGCATGTAATCTCAACAAATATCAGCTGAATATGATTTGATACATAACTAGCATGACACACAAATAATAATGTCATAGTGGATGCTCTCTTTTCAAAGATCATGATCTGTTAAGGTAGCTGCTCTTTTCTAAGGCTGATAATGAGCTTTGGAAAATCTAATTAGTTCTTACAAACCTGCAATGCCTTCTGAACCATATGCTACAGCATTACCCGACACCCTAAGCTCGGCTCGTCGATAGTCTCACTTAAATGACAAGCATCCTTTGCCTCTTTCCCATTTTTTCTACATATACTTCAGCTTAGCAACTTCTAAATTTGCTATCCTTTTGTGTTTGCAGCATGCACATATTTATAAAGGTAGATACTTTTCGTTTGAAATGATATGGTATGATTCTACAAATATTATCGAGAATTGAGAAAGGATTATATTTCTCCATTAGCTTCCTGAAATGAAACTTAGTAACGTGAGAGAAGAAGCCAACTTATTGGCTCTTTATCAGCTTGCCAAGATAACAATGTGATTTAAAATTCAAGGCGATTTTTTTGATTGAGTGATGTTCCTACCGTCTATCTATTACCTGGAGCATGAAAATATGATGTGTGTAAAGTGTTGATACTGTTCAAAGTATGCGGATAAATTGCCCTGTTTTCCAGATTATATTAGCCGGTGCATAGACACCTACCTGATTATATGAGCCGGTTACCTCCCTAGACAACTATGTATTACACAGTTCCTGTCGTAATTTTTTTTTGTTTCTCTGATAAGATAAGACATCCCATGATTTTAAAATTCTATTGATCTTTCTATAATTGATTGTCAGTTTCCCTAATTACATTCATAAAGAAATCATCCTTGTGGCATCAGAAAATTATGCCATGAACAAACTTATTATGTTTGATCTTCATTTAATCAAAGTTTGCATCTATCATTTTACTTCCGATTGTTTTCTCTACTTGGAAAAGGTAGTAATCCTACTATAGCTGCAAGCCTTGGATGCAATGCTTTCACATATTTGTGTAGGATATATGGATTTCATTAAATGAGTTCAGTTTGATCTAATATTTGTCTCCTGTGTAATTAGAATATATAGCAAAGATTTTGTATTGGCACATCAGTATCATCCATATAAGAAGTTTATCCTAGCATCTACTTTAGGGTGTGTGACATTTTCTTTGGACGATAAGAAACAATTTCCAATCATTTTACTCGTTGCAACCACCAATGTTCTGGAACTGATAGCTTAAAATATGAGACTCGAGTTAAGAATGAAAATGAAATATCCCTTATGTACGTAGTATATATGAGTGTGTTGAAAAAACTTTTCATGAAGTAATAGTATTGGTAGTGAGCAAGGATTAATGTTTTCTAGCTTCCAATTATCATTGAATAAGAACACCAGTTTTATATTGGCAGCAGATGCACATCCTAATTGGTCATTCAACTTTAACTTGCAGTTCACTGCCATGAACCCAACAATGACAAGGCAAATCAACAGATACAATGTATGAGTGTATTAATAAGTATACAATCTTGACTAACATGTTTACTGTCATGGACTAGAGTTTCTCAACTGTAAGTGCGATGTGATTCCCTAGCAGAGAGGAGGCTGAAACATGGAGCAGCTTCGTGGGCGCAGAAGCAGCAAGCGGTGGTTGGCATCAGCAGTGATAGCTACGGAACCATGCTGTTCTCCTCTTGTTTCCAAGATGTGTAGTCCAGCTGAGTAGAGATATGTTAGTCACTTCTCAGCAGATTATCTCTACATGGTTTTAATTGTTAACTGATACTTTCTGTTTGTACCTGTTTGAGATTTTTTTTTAAATCAGCGAAGCAAAGGATTCAGTTCTTAATTACTGAGACATGTCAGCATGCATTCAATTTGATGGTTCTGATTGATTAGTATTTGGATGTTTGACTGTCCATACCATTTTTTCAAAATCAACTGTTGACATAGGAATACCAATATAGAGTTTTATCTTCCTTCTAGGTTTTAATGCATATGTGAACAATCCCCTTTATTATTTTGGCATTGCCGTTCTTCGAGTATACTGTATTTTACATGGTTGAAAGATTGAGTGTCATTAATACTAGCGCATAATCCATGTATTGCTACAATCATATTAAATCCAAGTATAGTTACATTGGCATTAGTTAGTGCAAATTGTTATGCTCATGAGTTTGTCCGCGCATCTCTCATAGGACTCCTGCATTGTGATGACAATACAACATCCAACGGATGGGCCAAGTAGAAGCTTCACTATAATTGTGCATCAATATGGTGTACTACTATCAGATCTATGTAGCTCCTTGAACATCTCGTATACATTATTATGCACACCAACGAGTGGTTGTATACATTGTTATGCACACCAACAATGGTTGTATCATTGTTTATTATATTTTCATTTTGGCCATTTTACTGATTATTGTACAATGTTTGTTTGTTCCGTCTCTATCCCTTCTGGTTCTCTTCTTCTATTAGCAACTGACGCTGAAACAGTGAGACCCAGTAGTGAAACAAATAATTGAGTATCAGATTTCGGAGAACCAAAAATGATACAGCTTACATCATAAGAATAAAATTCATTGCTTCCAATATCTAAGAGTATGAGATTCAGGACTTATGATTTTTTATCTTAATTGCTTCCAAGTAAAACTTAAACAATATATTATGATATTGTCAATTATTTGTATCATATTAATATGTAATAAACATTAGAATGTGTTTCACAGGGTCGTGCGCCAAGGCGCACATCTAAATCTAGTTTAATATAGTAGAGATAATGTGTGGCTCTCACATCATCTTGAAAAACAAGGATCATCTCTTCCTTTCTTGCACTTTTGCTTCTTCAAGAACATTTCAAGCAGCCTCTAAAGGAAGAAAACTATATTATTTTATACTTTCTCCATTCTCAAATAGCTGAAAGTTCTAGTTTGACTTAGAACTGAAATAATTGGAAGTATAAAGGAGGCGGTCCCAGGATCCCTCTCATGTCACGATGAAGATCTGTTTGATGCATGTTTTCATTGATCTGGACAGTCTTGAGTTTCGGAAGGCTCCATCTGTGAACTTCAATAGACGACATGTTTGGAGGTTGCTGGATCGGATGATATTGGGTCGCGCGTAACCATGTTTTTTTACCGTTCGCTTGATGTGAAGCTCTGCATTGCATTCTGTTGTCGTTGTGGAACATGTCTTTAATTCCACATGATGAAGTCAGTGGCGGAGAATAGCATGATAGCTAAGATCCGTGGACTGGTGATGGTGGTGTCCTAGTGGCGAGGTGATTAGTGACTTGGAGCAACCGGCGAGAGAAATTCAGAGTATAAACTTACTGGCCTTAATTGGTTGTGCCCAGCAATAGTCTTATTAAAGATATTGTTTTGTGAACTTGGCTGTATTTATGGGTAAAAAACAATGATCTATGATCAGGACGATAACGGCATGATAACGGCACTTGTGCACTGTTTTCTTCTAGAAGGAGTCGATTTTGGAGAAGATGAATTTTGGGTGTTGTCTTGGTGATGTTTGGTCAGGAATAGATCACTCTAGTAGGACTTTTCTTTTCTGTAATTCTTTTTTTACGTGTGCATCCGTATTGACATTAGAAAATTATGTTGTTACAGTGGCTAGATGTAGTTGGTATCGCCGCGATATTAATATATATTCCCTTTGTCGAAAAAGTCATCCTTTAGACACAAAGTTCCTAGTAATAAAGGAACCATGATACGTCCAATTTGCATCACTATTTTATATCATAATTTGCTGTTATTCATTGATATATTTCATATTGGGACACAATACTTATGTTATTTCATCTATTTTGCATGTTTCATCATTATTGGAGGATCGAACACCGGAGCCGGGATTCTGCTGGAAAAAGCACCGTCGAAACGCAATATTTCGGAAGATCAAGCTGTGGAAGGAAATTATACCAAAAATCCTATTTTTCAAGATGACGAAGGAAGCCGGAAGGAGGAGCCGGGAGGAGCCGGGGTGGGCCCACACCCTAGGGCGGCGCGGCCCGGACCCGGCCGCGCCGCCATGTGGTGTGCGGGGCCCACGCCCCCTTTCGCCTCCTTTTCTTCGCCAAACCCTTCGTCCCGAAGACCTAAGCCACGAGAGGGTACCTCACGAAGAGTTACGACCGCCTGCGGGGCGGAGAACACCGAGAGAGAAAGAGCTCTCCGGCGGGCAGGAATCCGCCGGGAAATTCCCTCCGGGAGGGGAAATCGACGCCATCGTCACCGTCATCGAGCTGGACATCATCTCCATCACCATCATCATCATCTCCACCATCATCACCGCCATCTCCTCCGCAGCACCTCGTCACCGCCGTAGCAATTTGGGTTTGATCTTGATTGTTTGATAGGGGAAACTCTCCCGGTATCGATCTATACTTGTTGTTGATGCTATTGAGTGAAACCATTGAACCAAGTTTATGTTCAGATTGTTATTCATCATCATATCACCTCTGATCATGTTCCATATGATGTCTCGTGAGTAGTTCGCTTAGTTCTTGAGGACATGGGTGAAGTCTAAATGTTAGTAGTGAACTATGGTTGAGTAATATTCAATGTTATGATATTTAAGTTGTGGTGTTATTCTTCTAGTGGTGTCATGTGAACGTCGACTACATGACACTTCACCATTTATGGGCCTAGGGGAATGCATCTTGTATTCGTTTGCTAATTGCGGGGTTGCCGGAGTGACGAAACCTAAACCCCCGTTGGTATATCGATGCGGGGAGGGATCGCGGGATCTCGAGTTTAAGGCTGTGGTTAGATTTATTCTTAATTACTTTCTTGTAGTTGCGGATGCTTGCAAGGGGTATAATCACAAGTATGTATTTAGTCCTAGGAAGGGCGGTACATTAGCATAGGTTCACCCACACAACACTTATCATAACAATGAAGATTATTTAGCCGTATGTAGCGAAAGCACTAGACTAAAATCCCATGTGTCCTCGAGAACGTTTGGTCATTATAAGTAAACAAACCGGCTTGTCCTTTGTGCTAAAAAGGATTGGGCCACTCGCTGCAATAGTTACTCTCGCACTTTACATACTCGTACTTTATTCAATCTGTTACATCAAAACCCCACGAATACTTGTCCGTGAGCATTTACGGTGAAACCTTCATCAAAGCTGCTTGTCAACACCTTCTGCTCCTCGTTGGGATCGACATTCTTACTTATCGAAGATACTACGATACACCCCTATACTTGTGGGTCATCAAGACTATTTTACGGCGCCGTTGCCGGGAGTGAAGCGCTATTGGTAAGTGGAATTGGTAAGGAAAACCTTTCTTGTTGTGCTGATTTTATTTACGCTCGCTGCTATAAGTCATTATGGAGAGATCTTCTCTTCAATTTCTATTTGGGAAATCTACTACTACTGCAACGGTAGTAGATGAGGCGCCAGTGAGGAAGTGATACCATATAAAATACCTATGAAAATTATTGAACGTGTTATGGATAACCGCTATGAAGGGGATGGAACTGTCCACCCCGGTGATCATTTACTTGTTTTTGCATGAATTATGCGGGTTATTCAAATGTGCAGGTATTGCTATGGATGAAGTGAGGAAGAAATTATTCTCTTTATCGTTGTCCGGTAAGGCGGCGCATTGGTATAAATTCTTGGATAATGGGGATTCTCTTGAATGGAATGATATTGTGCCCCGGTTTTATTCTAAGTTCTATCCTCCAAGTGAAATTCATAAGGATCGGAATCGCATATATAATTTTTGGCCTCATGATGGAGAGAGTATTGCCCAAGCTTGGGGGAGATTGAAGTCTTTAATGCTCAAATGCCCCATTCATGAGCTTCCTGGTAATGTTATTATTGATAATTTCTATGCAAGACTTTCTTTTCAAGACAAGACCTTCTTTGGATACTTCTTGTTACGGATCATTTACACGCAACAAAGAAGAGTTTAAAAGGGACCTTCTAGATCGAATCCAAGAAAATACTGAAGGTTGGGAGAACGACAAAGATAGAGAATCAGGTATAATTTATGATTATAAATGCATTGAAGCTTTTATGGATTTTGATTTATTTCGTAATATGAGTGCTACATATGGTCTTGATTCCCAAGTTGCTGTAAATCTTTATAAAGCTTTTGCCTCTCATTATGAATTGCCTAAGAAGAATTTTGATAAGTATCATGAACCATATAAAGATAAAATTGATTCATCTATTAATAAGTGTGTTGTAATTGAAGCTGGCGATCGTGTCATTCCTGAAGCTTATATTGAAAAAACTCCTTTCCACTGCTAAAATGAAAAAGTACTCTGTTATAAATAGTGCGGTTCATAAAAGTGAAAAGAAACCTAGAGAACTCGAAGAACAAATAAAAATTGAACTCTGTTGTTGCAATAGTTAAAGATCTTGTGACTTGAAAATGTTGAGGATGGTCATATTATTTTCCGTGAAGATGCTTCTAATATTGTTTCACATCCTAATAAACCCAAGCAAGCTAGTGTTCCTATGCTATCTGTTAAAATTGGTGATCATTGCTATTATGGATTATGTGATATTGGTGCAAGTGTTAGTGCTATTCCGTATGAGCTTTACACGGAGATTATGCATGAAATTGATTCTTGTGAACTTGAAGATATTGATGTGGTTATTCAGCTGGCTAATAGAGAAACTATTTCTCCAATTGGTATTGTTCGAGATGTGGAAGTTCTATGTGGTAAGATTAAATATCCTGCTGACTTTTTGGTACTTGGTTACTGCTTGCTAGTGATTATTGTCCTATCATTTTTGGTAGACCTTTTCTAAATACTTGTGGAGCTATTATAGATTGCAAGAAAGAGAAAATTTTGACTAAATTTGCTGGTGAATCTTATGAGTTTAACTTCTCTAAATTTACTAAAACTCCTTATAAAGCTGATTTGCCTAGTAATGATTTTAAAATGGAGCGGTGTGCATCTATTGTTCTTGTTCCTAACAATCCTTTGCGGCAACATTTGGAGGATAGCGAGAGTGAAATTTTTAGGAAAGAAAGAGATGAACTTGAGGAAATCTTTCTTCGCCAACCTATTCTCAAGCACGATTTACCGGTGGAAGATTTGGGTACAACACCGCCACCTAAGGAAGATCCTGTTTTTGATTTAAAGCCTTTACACGATAATCTTAAATATGCTCATATTGATGATAAGAAAATATATCCTGTTATTATTAGTTCTAAGCTTACGAGTTTGAAGAAGAAAGATTATTGCAAATATTGAAGAAACACCGAGGAGCTATTGGCTACACTCTTGATGATTTGAAGGGATTTCTCCATCTATTTGCCAACATGCTATTAATATGGAAGATGATGCAAAGCCTGTTGTTGAACCTCAGCGTCGTCTAATTCCGAAGATGAAGGAAGTGGTAAGGAATGAGGTATTACGACTTCTTGAAGTTGGTATTATATATCCTATTGCTGATAGTAGATGGGTTAGTCATGTACATTGCGTTCCCAAGAAAGGAGGTATGATCTGTTGTGCCTAATGATAATGATGAGCTCATTCCTCAAAGAGTGGTTGTAGGGTATAGAATGTGCATTGATTTTCGAAAAGTTAATAAAGTTACTAAGAAAGATCATTACCCTTTACCATTTATTGATCAAATGCTAGAAAGATTGTCTAAAAATACTCATTTTTGCTTTCTTGATGGTTATTACTGGATTTTCACAAATTGCTTGTTAAAGCTAAAGATCAAGAGAAAACCACCTTTACTTGTCCCTATGGAACTTATGCTTATAGACGTATGCCTTTTGGTTTATGTAATGCTCCTGCTACTTTTCAAAGATGCATGTCTGCTATTTTTCATGGTTTTTGTGAAAGTATTGTAGAGGTATTCATGGATGATTTTTCTGTTTATGGGAATTCTTTTGATAGTTGCTTGCGAAACCTTGATAAAGTTTTGCGGAGATGTGAAGAAACTAACCTTGTTCTTAATTGGGAGAAATGCCACTTTATGGTTAATGAAGGAATTGTATTGGGACATAAAATTTCGAGAGAGGTATTGAAGTTGATAGAGCTAAAGTTGAAGCAATTGAGAAGATGCCCTATCCGAGGGATGTTAAAGGTATTCGTAGTGTTCTTGGTCATCGTTGGGTTTTATAGGAGGTTTATTAAAGATTTCTCCAAGATTTCAAAGCCTCTTACTAATCTTCTTCAAAAAGATGTACCATTTGTTTTTGATGATGATTGTAAGGAAGCTTTTGAAACTCTTAAGAAAGCCTTAACAAGCTGCTCCTATAGTTGAACCTCCTGATTGGAATTTACCATTTGAAATTATGTGTGATGCTAGTGATTTTCTTTGTAGGCGCTGTTCTTGGACAGCGAGTAGATAAAAAACTGAATGTTATTCATTATGCTAGTAAAACTCTTGATGCTTGCTCAAAGAAATTATGCTACAAGCTGAAAAGGAATTATTAGTCTGTAGTTTTTGCTTGTGATAAATTTAGATCTTATATTGTTGATTCAAAAGTCACTATTCATACTTGATCATGCTTTGCAATTAGATACCTAATGACAAAGAAAGATGCTAAGCCGAGGCTTATTAGATGGGTACTTCTTTTGCAAGAATTTGATTTACATATTGTAGATAGGAAAGGTGCTTGATAATCCGGTTCTTGATAATTTGTCTAGATTGGAAAATATTGCTTATGATCCCGTTCTCGTTAATGATAGTTTTCCAAATGAACAATTGGCTGTGATAAAGGTGAGCTCGCGAGACAGGTCCTTGGTATGCTGATTATGCTAACTTTATTGTTTCCAAGTACTTGCCTCCAACCTTTTCAGCTCGGCAAAGGAGGAAATTCTTTTATGATTTGAGGCATTATTTCTGGGATGACCCACACTTATATAAAGAAGGAGTGGATGGTATTATGCGAAGATGTGTTCCCGAATATGAACAACAAGAGATATTGAGTAAATGTCATGGCAGTGCTTATGGAGGACATCACGCCGGAGATAGAACCGCGCAAAAAGTTCTACAATCAGGTTTTTATTGGCCAACTCTCTTCAAGGATGCGAGAAAGTTTATTTTATCTTGTGATGAATGCCAAAGGGTTGGTAATATCTCCGGACGCAATGAAATGCCTATGAATTATACTCTTGTTATTGAACCGTTTGATTGTTGGGGATTTGACTTCATGGGACCTTTTCCCTCTTCAAAAGGTAACACTCATATACTTGTTGCTTGTTGATTATGTTACTAAATGGGTGGAAGCCATACCTACAAAAAGTGCTGATGGTGAGACCTCTTTAAAAATGCTTTTAGATATTATTTTCCCTAGATTTGGAGTGCCTAGATATATTATGACTGATGGAGGTTCTCATTTTATTCATGGAGGTTTTAGAAAAACTCTTGCTAAGTATGGAATTAATCATAGAATTGCTTCCGCTTATCATCCTCAAACTAGTGGTCAGGTAGAATTATCAAATAGAGAAATTAAATCTATTTTGGGAAAAACTGTTAATAAATCTAGGAAAAATTGGGCTAGTAAATTGAAAGATGCACTATGGGCTTATAGAACTGCTTATAAAAACCCCATGGGAATGTCACCTTATAAAATGGTTTACGGAAAAGCTTGTCATTTACCTTTAGAGCTAGAACACAAAGCTTATAGGGCTGTTAGAGAATTAAATAAAGATCCTAAACTTGCTAGGTGATAAGAGGTTGCTACAATTAAGTTCTCTAGATGAATGGAGAAGTGAAGCTTATGAAAATGCTAAACTCTTTAAAGAAAAAGTTAAAAAATGGCATGATAGGAGGATCATCAAAAGAGAGTTTAATATTGGGGATAAGGTCCTATTGTATCGGTCTCGTCTCGGATTCTTTGCGGGGAAATTACTCTCGAAATGGGAAGGACCATATGTTGTCGAGGAGGTGTATCGCTCGGGAGCAATCAAGATTAGCTCTCTCCAAGGCAATGCTACGCAAGTGGTGAATGGACAAAGACTCAAGCATTATATCTCGGGTGATTCTTATAATGTTGATGTTGATATTATTCAAGTGGAAACACCGGAAGCTTTCATCAAAGGACAAATTGACAGTCCGCCAGAACTCGACTTTGAATAGGTAACAGTACTGGTAATGAAAAGTATGCAATTTACTTTCCGAACAATATTTTCGCTGTTTTTGGAAAATATGAGAAATTACGAGTTCGAAACGGAGTGGAAAGGACGCACGAGGGCGTGGCACCATAGGCCGGCGCGGCCTAGCCGGGGCCCGCGCCGACCTAGGGTTTGGCCGCCCCGTCGCCCCTTTCCGACTCTGGTTCGATCTGGTACTTTCCTTTTGTCGAGAAAATTTTTGCTATATAATCCCCCGGACTCCTGGAGGTCCGTATATCGTGTTTTCGACGTGTTTTGTTTCGAGCTGTTTCTGCCAGGATCTGTTTTTAGTCTAGAAGCACCATGGTCTCCAAGAACAAGGGCAAGGAGTTTCCGGATGAAGAAGATCGAGATCTTGGGTGGAAAGAGGAAGACAAGGACGTCAAGGAAGAGGATGAAGAAGAGGTGGAGGAAGATTCGCGTGCACACCCGCGTGCTACCATTGCAAGCATCAAGGTGGTGGACAACACTTTTAGTGCAAACAAGAGCGCAAGAATTCGCACTTTGGAGGGGCGGTACCACGTCATTATCTAGCTCCGAAAACATCTCCATCAGGCATTCATCGCCCCTTCCACAATCTAATTTTCAATAATCAAATTGAAGGGACTCCCAAGGCAGCATTGCCTAGCCAGTGGGATATAGATCGCTCTAACACTGCAGGAGAAAAGGAGCCTGAGGCTGAAGAGTGGGGAAATAACTCCAAGAGCTGGGACTCGCCATTAGACGAGACTCTCTAACCGCGTCGAGCACAATTCGAGAGATGATTCGCAATCTCATATACGGGATTGACGAGCTTCGGGAGCTTATTGAGAAGCTTGTCGGGAATTCATCACCACCATCTCCTCAGGAGTAATTCATCATCGGTATTGGCATCCCCTTGGTTTGTTCCAAGCTTGGGGAATGCCGCGGTATCACATTATCACTACCTTTTACTTTTATTGTCAAGTAGTGTCATATCATGAATAGGGAAGTTATCGTATAAGATGGGTTGCGTTTGGAAGTATCTCTCCTTTAGTTGTCTATGTATCCCTTGGTGTGAGTTATCGATATGGAATATTAATGAGAAGTCTTATCATTTACATATTGCACATCTTATTTTAGTTTGCAATCTCTATGATTCATCTTGTTGTTAGTATTGGTATCACTTTGGGAGCATTGAATAAATCTATTTGGTTCTGGCAAACTTAGCATTGGTCAATAGCAACAACACTTTGAGGTTTAAATAGAAAAGAGAAATACATGTAGATGTTTCATTGTCTTTCTTGTTAGCTCATAGTTCATTATTCTGAAGTTAAAATTATTTGTGCTTACAAAGAAGATGCATGATTGTTTCTATCATATGTATATTTGTTTGTTTCCCTCGACTCTTATGCTTGCTAATTAACCTTGCTAGCCAAAGACCTGTACTGAGAGGGAATACTTCTCGTGCATCCAAACCTTCAACCAAACCTATGTCATTTGTGTCCACCATACCTACCTATTACATGGTATTTTCTGCCATTCCAAGTAAATACTTCATGTGCTACCTTTAAACAATTCAAAACTTAGTATCTCTTATTTGTGTCAATGTTTCATAGCTCATGAGGAAGTATGTGGTGTTTTATCTTTCAATCTTGTTGGGCAATTTCCACCAATGGACTAGTGGCTTCATCCGCTTATCCAATAATTTTGCAAAAAAGAGCTGGCAATGGGATTCCCAGTCCCAAATTAATTAAACTAAATAGACACTCCTCCATGGTATGTGATTGATGGACGGCACCCGAAGGATTCGGTTAGCCATGGCTCGTGTAAGCAAAGGTTGGGGGGAGTGTCATCATCATCATAAAGCTAAAATAAAAAGGCACTCCTTCATGGTATGAGATTGTTGGCAGGCACCCGAGGATTCGGTTAGCCATGGTTTGTGAAAGAAAGGTTGGAAGGAGTGCCACACAAAAGGAAAATATTATGGGAGCCGCTCTTAGGAGGTTGTCTGGCAAGGGGGTTAGAGTACCCGCTACCAGTCGTTGACAACAACAAACACCTCTAAAAAACTTTACTTTTATTCTCTTTATATGATTTCAAAACTGAAAAGCTCTAGCACATGATTTAATCCCTGCTTCCCTCTGCGAAGGGCCTGTCTTTTACTTTATGTTGAGTCAGTAAACCTATTTCTCTCCATCTCAAGCAAGCATTTGAGTAGTTGTGATCAAACCATTATATTGTGATTTGCTACATCATGTCTTTTATTCTTCCTTGTTTAGTACAAGTTTTATCTGAATGAATATAGCTTTGCAAGTTATCAATGATTATGAAGAGACCATTATGATTGAGTATGCAAGTTGTGCATTATAAACTTTAACATGAGAGCGCTGCTCAATAAGATAAATATAATCTATTAATTGTTCTCTGACCAAGAACGAAGTTTGCCATCACCAATTATGATTTCTCATGCACCTTTACTTGTGATTACCTTATACTTGTTTCAATATGAGTTATAAGAGATTGTTTACTATAATGTCCTGTGTGAATGAATATGATGTTTCTTGTCCGTATTTTGGTTATCGACTTTTCACTCCATAAACATGTGGTCATGTCTATTGAGTTCAGTTTCGCTTGGGGACAAGCGAAGTCTAAGCTTGGGGGAGTTGATACGTCCAATTTGCATCACTATTTTATATCATAATTTGCTCGTTATTCATTGATATATTTCATATTGGGACACAATACTTATGTTATTTCATCTATTTTGCATGTTTCATCATTATTGGAGGATCGAACACCGGAGCCAAGATTCTGCTGGAAAAAGCACCGTCAGAACGCAATATTTCGGAAGATCAACTGTGGAAGGAAATTATACCAAAAATCCTATTTTTCAAGATGACGAAGGAAGCCAGAAGGAGGAGCCGGGAGGAGCCAGGGTGGGCCCACACCCTAGGGCGGCGCGGCCCAGGCCCTGGCCGCGCCGCCATGTGGTGTGAGGGGCCCACGCCCCTTTCGCCTCCTTTTCTTCGCCAAACCCTTCGTCCCGAAGACCTAAGCCACGAGAGGGTACCTCACGAAGAGTTACAACCGCCTCTGCGGGGCGGAGAACACCGAGAGAGAAAGAGCTCTCCGGCGGGCGAGGAATCCGCCGGGGAAATTCCCTCCGGGAGGGGAAATCGACGCCATCGTCACCGTCATCGAGCTGGACATCATCTCCATCACCATCATCATCATCTCCACCATCATCACCGCCATCTCCTCCGCAGCACCTCGTCACCGCCGTAGCAATTTGGGTTTGATCTTGATTGTTTGATAGGCGAAACTCTCCCGGTATCGATCTATACTTGTTGTTGATGCTATTGAGTGAAACCATTGAACCAAGTTTATGTTCAGATTGTTATTCATCATCATATCACCTCTGATCATGTTCCATATGATGTCTCGTGAGTAGTTCGCTTAGTTCTTGAGGACATGGGTGAAGTCTAAATGTTAGTAGTGAACTATGGTTGAGTAATATTCAATGTTATGATATTTAAGTTGTGGTGTTATTCTTCTAGTGGTGTCATGTGAACGTCGACTACATGACACTTCACCATTTATGGGCCTAGGGGAATGCATCTTGTATTCGTTTGCTAATTGCGGGGTTGCCGGAGTGACGAAACCTAAACCCCGTTGGTATATCGATGCGGGAGGGATCGCAGGATCTCGAGTTTAAGGCTGTGGTTAGATTTATTCTTAATTACTTTCTTGTAGTTGCGGATGCTTGCAAGGGGTATAATCACAAGTATGTATTTAGTCCTAGGAAGGGCGGTACATTAGCATAGGTTCACCCACACAACACTTATCATAACAATGAAGATTATTTAGCCGTATGTAGCGAAAGCACTAGACTAAAATCCCATGTGTCCTCGAGAACGTTTGGTCATTATAAGTAAACAAACCGGCTTGTCCTTTGTGCTAAAAAGGATTGGGCCACTCGCTGCAATAGTTACTCTCGCACTTTACATACTCGTACTTTATTCAACTGTTACATCAAAACCCCCGAATACTTGTCCGTGAGCATTTACAGTGAAACCTTCATCGAAACTGCTTGTCAACACCTTCTGCTCCTCGTTGGGATCGACATTCTTACTTATCGAAGATACTACGATACACCCCCTATACTTGTGGGTCATCAAACCACTACGCTTGTGTTGTGCTACGCTCAAAGATAGAGTTTGCTTAATTAGAGCATCTTCAGTCGCGTTCCCAAACCGTTACCCAATACGCGCCGAATCGAGCGTTTAGGGGATATGTTTTGTTCGTACCGCGTTTGGGGGACGTCGCTCCCCAGTCACGTCGCCCAAACCCAACCCCCAAACATTAAACAAAGGTTTTTGAAAATATAACCATTTATTAAATATAGCATACAAATAAATATGTTTGCGGAGATTGTTTTCAAATTAAAATACAACGAACAATAAAACAACAAATAAATAGGGCTAGATCAATGTGCTGCAGTATTTGCTGATAATCCTTTGATTCTCCACAAATGCTCAACGAGATTAGCTTGAAGTTGCTCGTGAAGATTGCTATCACGGAGCTTTATGTGCATGGCGAGGAAATCAGCAAAATCTGCAGGCAACTCATGATCAACCTCCGCAAGAGGGTCTTCACACTCATAGGGACCAACATGTGACCTGACATGATTCTTGCGGTCATCCTCGATGATCATGTTGCGCATGATCACACAAGCCTGCATCACCTCCCACATTTGGTCGTGAGACCAGCTTAGAGCATGGTACTGACAATTGCAAATTGAGCTTGAACCACACCAAATGCCCGCTCGACATCCTTCCTGCAAGCCTCCTGTCGTGTAGCAAAGTGGGAATTCTTCTGGGCTGATGGATTCGAGATTGTTTTGACAAAAGTGGCCCATGTTGGATATATACCATCGGCTAGATAATAGCATTTGGTATATTGGTGGCCATTGATCTCATAGTTGCATGGTGGAGCATGCCCTTCAACTAGTCTGCTGAACACCGAAGACTGCTGCAACATGTTGATGTCATTGTGTGATCCAGCCATGCCAAAGAAAGAATGCTAAATCCAAAAGTCATAATCTGCCACAGCTTCAAGCACCACACTGCAATATCCATGACGCCCTTTGTATATACCTTGCCAAGCAAACGGGCAGTTCTTTCATGACCAGTGCATGCAATCGATGCTTCCAAGTATTTCAGGTAATCCTCTGGCAGCATTTTGTGCCATGATCCTTGCAGTCTCTTCCTCAGTTGGCCCTCTCAAGTAGTATTTTCTAAACTTTCCCACCACAGCTCGGCAAAACTTGTACATGCACTCAATGGCAGTAGACTCACTCGTGCGAAGGTAGTCGTCATGTGTATCAGCAGGTGCTCCGTATGCAAGCATCCTCATGGCGGCGGTGGACTTCTGAATCGACGAGAACCCAACATCGCCTACAGCGTCGTGCTTGAGCTTGAAGTAGGGGTCGAACTCTCGAACGTCGTGGAGGATATTCATGAACAGACCCTTGCTCATCCTATACCGGTGCCGAAAATTTTCGGCATGTGTTGCATCATCTGCGAAGTAGTCGTTGTGCAGCATGGTATGCCCCTCCATCCTCTGCTGGGGCTTCGACTTATTTCTCCCCGGCCTTGATAGTGCGGCCTCTTCCTCTTGTCCGCCTCGGCGTTAAGCACGTCCCGGAGGGCCGCGATGATCAGCAAATGCTCCCGGAGGTCGTTGTCGAAGGCTTGCTCATCCTCCAGCAGTAGGGCAATCATCTCATCGTCGCTATCCATGTCTGAAGCAAAATCAATGGTTAAAATTGTGCCGCGGCAGACGACGCAACGAACATCGCCCAATCGCGCGTACCTGGCAAGTCGTCGAGTACCTTGTGTGCGCGGAGGTGAGGCGGATTTGACGCCGCGTTCTGGGACGCGCAGGCGAAGCGTCGGCGGCGGAACAACCGGCGAGAGTGCCAGCCGCGACGATGGTGCCGACTCTCAGAAGAGAGTCGAAACGGCCGGCAAATCCACCGGTGGCGGAGGGGTGGGAGGCGCGGGAGGGAAGGAGCGACGAGAAAAAAGGCGCGAACCAATGGTTTATAGAAATAGTCGCCGACATGTGGGAGCCCGCCTCGCTTTTTGTTGTGTCCGGCGTGCCCGGAGCGTCCCCTGTGAAGCGGGAACGGCCTCGGGGCGCCGGACACCGTATCAGGGCGCACCGGACAAAAAGCGGCTTTGGGGGACGGGGAACGTTTTTTTGTCCGACGCGCCCCAAATTCCTTTGAGGGATGCGACAGGGGATGTTCTTAAGAACTTTGCTACTCCCTCCGATGAACTAAAACCACAACATTTATTATGGATCGAAGGAAGTACCGTAGTTGGTTTACGATTTCGATGCCCTGAAGAAACAAGTCTTTTCCAAAAATTAGAAATACTTGTTTTTTAACATACATTAGGACGAAGAATAGTTTCACATGCGAAACATAAGTTAGGAAGTTTCAATCGTTGAATCCAGACAGCCGGACTTTTGACATACTTGGCAAATAATTGGCAAATATCAATCCCATCTGTCCCAGTGGGTTCTTTACAGGGGGTGTAACAGATAGAAAGGAACTACTGACCAGATTTGACGAATATTAGGCAACCATAGTCCATGACATAAGAACACTCGTCTGATGCAACTGCGGTTCTTTACAGGGTTGTGTCGGGCAAAACTTCAACCAGTATATCTATGGCTGCTCAAAGTTTAATTCTCAAGTAGGAGGGAAAAAGATCCTGAACTAGTTTGTGCATACAGTCAAATGTACAACTATTTACAGGGAGACATACATAAACTTTTCAAGTCAAAGTGTGAGTTTTGCGCGCTAGCCATATTCGAACTGTACGATCATCACTTGCGGAGGCCAACATCTGGGGCCTCTTAGGGTTCCAGCTTACACAATTTACAGTCATTGAGTGCCCATATAGGACCTTTATTGGCATCTCCATGCATCTTTGCCAAATGTACACCTGCTCCGATTGTTTCACATTCAGTATCAGGTTTGATGTAATATCTCTACGCATTAGCAAAAGGGAAAAAATCAACAGGAGCACAAGAAAACAGATGTGAGTTCTTCCAATTGTTTCACATTCAGTATCAGGTTTGATGTTTATATCCTGCATTCCTATAGATGAAGTCATTCAGCAGGTTAACTTAAATATCAACGTGATTAGTCACAAAAAAAAAGTGTTTGTTTGTTTATAGTGGTCCTCTAGAACTGTACATGCCAACTGATGTGTCTGATTCCACTAGTTCATAGTGCTGATTTAGCAAAACTGCAAAAAAAAAAAAGCCATGCCATGCGGTCTGCTTGGTAACACCAACATAAACTTAGCAGGTCCAGAATCTTTAGCATTAATGAATAAAAAAAGGTATGGAAGAATTGTATTTATGGCTCTATTCCATATTAAGGACATTATTAGCGAGTCTACAATGTTCAGCATCACTCCTCACAGAGAAGGTACAGTGCAAGAGCATAAAAACTCCAAGCCCATGGTATTGCTTTATTCCAATCAGATGCCATACCACCTAATGGGCCCTTGTACGAGAGGTTGGTTACACTGCATATGTATGCCCAGTAATGGAATCTAAGCAAGAAGTTGAAATGCAAGCAGGCAAAGATTACTTCAAATGACAGCTAGTCTACCTTCAGCGCTAACTCTAACCCTGTCAGGCTTAGTTTCGTTTTGTTTTTGTTCTGATTCTTCTTTTAGCTTTGTTTTGACCTTGTTTGCCCGCTTTGTAGTTTGCTTCGTTACTTTGCGCCTTCTCGGTGTTCCTCTCCTAATTCAAAATGACATGCAATGAGTGTTCGATAAGAGAAAAGTCATTAAGAGGGTGTACCTGTGAATCCTCACTGCCACTAGCAATGAACAGAGAGTCTGATCCCCCAAAGCAAGATCTAATAACAAATTTTCCTTGCTTGTGCCCCTTGAATTTATCTGGGTCACTAGAACTTCCATTGGTTTTCCACAGATGAATTTCCTGGCTATTAAGGTTGACAATCATTGACTGTCCATCACCTGAAAGAGAAAGAGATGAAATTGTCTGCCGTTCAGGAATTTTCCATTCCCGCCCCTTCCGAAGTTCTCGGATCCAGATTTCATTCGGACATACACAAATTAGATTTTGGCCATCAGGTGTCACAGCAAGATCACTGACTTTAGGTATTCTCTCACCAGCCCACATTTCCAGTTCTCGACCTTCTAGGTCACAAGTGAAGATCATATTTGGAGAACTTTCAGGTTCAGAGCTCGCACATACTATTTTCTCTGAATTTGGAAACCATGCACACGAAGAGATGATGTGGTCAACTGAAGCCCCAAATTTAAGATTGCATTCACCAGTATCCATATTCCACAGTTTTAATGATTCCCCATTACCACAAGTGAGCAGCATTTTGTCATTTGGACTCCAGGCAACAAAAGATATTGGACTTTTGTGACCCTCTAGGCAGTACTTCTTGGTCAATGTATCATCTTCTGCAACCTAAATCACCTCTGGGGGGGTTAGATATGACAATTGACAAGGATTTGAAGTTCTAATACAAGTGTGAAAATGAAAGTTAACATAGGACAGAAATTATATAAAGATTAAATGTGGATGCCAATAATAGAAAAGAAAGTACTCGTGGACTGAAACATGTGATTTTGCAAAAGTGGTAACAGTATTCGTATACAAATCGCTTTTGCTACCTTTAAACGAGCTGTAAATTGATTAAATAATCAAAAGGGTGCATAGTCAGAACTCATAACCTCACACCTTATAGTGATTCCGCTCATGTATATTTCACTTTACATACTTACACTCTCATCTGTCAACTAGCTTAGGATATGAGACATCAATGATGATTAAAAAAAGGGAACATAGGCAACATTCGTAGTCCTAGGCTTCTGGCACATCTTACAATGTGTACACAAGACTAGCTATCAAATACCATCTACTTCTTCACTCAAGATGTACATTGTACATGCACCCCTTGGACAAATGAAGTTTAATTAGCACAAATAGATAAGTTTATAGGATCTTTTATGAGGCACGTTGGCTTCAGTTTTTATTAACGTATGCATGGCCCTAAGCGCATAACTACACAGATGTGTATGACCCTATTAAGTCTTCACAGTTAAAATGAAGCAAATGAGCAAACCAGAAAGAAGACCAAGATCTCACATGAGAAGCATGATCTTCCCAAGCCCAGGTTTGTATCACTATTCAGTTGAATACAGTCCCGTCTACCTATCATTGAATAAAAATAGGAAGAGAGGATTACAGTTAATAATCTGAAGAGATGTAGTGTGGTAATAAGCATAAGACAATGATGAATCATGGGGATGTTACCAGAGGATGGCAGAAAAGGCCACACACGAAAGCAGTGAGTATGAACAGAGAAGACTACTGCCACTTGTTGTGTGGAAATCAATATTGTCTTCAACATTTATCTTTTCTCATAAATATCCATACCATTATAAAAGAATGGAACTCTAAGAATACTATACTATGGATGCAATTTTCATGACTAATTCAACAGTGTCATCTCGTAAGAGAAATAAAAAAGATTGAACAAATCAGTGGCTAAAATTCAGAAAGGTTTGACTACGTGTACTCTAAAATATGATGTATTTTTTAAATATGGACTAGGCTTGTTCATGGATAGCCCAGCCTGGTAGCACCAATCTGATCTCCCTGGCTCGGGTTCTGGAATTCCAATCTGTGCCTCCGTCCCGAAAAAGAATTAACTAAATAACTAAATTGGGATATAATTAAATATAAGCTTTAATCATGGAAAATGTATTAGGAAGATGATAAAACGTTTCTTAAGAAAAACATAGTTATCCTTTCTTAAGCAAAGAATAAGAAAAATCAGAAGCACACTTTTCTTCAACCAGGACCGCATAGCCTTCGCAGACAACATGGGGGATGAGCCCCTGGCTGGCAATCAAGGGTTAGGGCCCTATAATCGTTCTTGGACCCTTACCCAAGTGGCACATGACAATTTGGAAGATAGCAATGCATACCAGATCAAGTCCGATTAGCGGACATGCTAAAATATAGTGGAGAAAATAGTAAAGTTGATATTATCTTGACAATACAGATTCCTCTTTTTTCCTCCCCAGAATAGAGCACTACAGACAAAACAAACTTCTATAAGTTATTTCTCATATACTGCATCTTTGTGCGTTTAGCCAAATGAGGAAAACAGCTATTATTTGCTACCAGCGTCTACTCCATGTTGGTCAAACCTTGTTAAACGTAAAGCAACACTTCATATTATTTCCCAAGTTAGAAGGGTCACATAGCCAACATTCTAGGCAGTCCTGATTCTAGGTGGCTAGGTGCTTACTAGGAGCCAAACAACAAGCAAGGGAAAGATGCATATTTCTCTTATACATTTTCTTCTCTCTCTGCACTCAATCAGACTAGTTTTTGCGTGGAAATGTTCTAGATATCCAAGTGACTTATCCAGCAGTTGCCAATTAGCGTAGTTAATCACTAAGAGGTGCTAAGTGATCAATGCCAACTCACAAACCTCTACAAATTAGTTCATTCCCAGAGTCCATAACTGAAGGATCTGATCTCCTTCAAGAAAATTTACCATCATAAATGAAGTTTCTGGCAATGATCAGCTAACACTATATGTAACAAGGATATCAGAAAGACTTGACAGTGTGTAGAACTTCTATTCATAGTCATAATCAGCAGGGTTAAGGAGCGCCCATCATTTAAGTGTGTCGTGGTGATGCCTCCAAGAGTTCAATTGAAACTTGAAAGAATACCTCACCGCTGGTAGTACTTAGTGCACTCACCTTGTCTACACTCTGGGCAGTTTGGAGCGAGATGTGTACTGCTAAGTTTGGGCAATATTGTAACAGTTAAATATTACTGCCAGAGTGAAACAATGTATTCACTTCATCTACACTATTAAATGATGTCTGGCATAGCTGAGAACGGAGCAACATGACTGTTTACTGAATCTGAGGTTTTGCTTCGAAAGTAAGATAAATAAGATTCATTGTCATCAACGAGTTGATTTCTAAAACACTAGGAAAACAAGATATAGTCTTAGTATCATCTAGTAAAAGCAACATGGCGCATAACCTTTGCAGGTCATTGTTAGGGTGTGTAAAACTATACCTTCCATATGATGGCCGTACAATCACTTGAAGATGATGCAAGGTAGTTTCCATCATTTGAGAACTTTACAAACCAAACTTCATTTTTATGAGCACACAATATCTGCAAACAGGCATAGAAGTTTCAAGTATCCATCTCTGCAATACAGCCCCAGCACCTACGCATGGAATATGTCTAGTCATTTAGGATATATAAAATAGTATATGTTGGCCGTCCCCTTTTGATAAACAGAATTAATAGTCTTCTGGGTCTTGCTTTTAAAATATCAAAAAACATAACTATGTCAACGATGGTTGAAAAATGCCTTGCCAGAGGAAACCTCTTCCAAACAGCAAGTTTCATGTCAATTAGCAAGGCAAGGTGTCTATGGGAAGTGCCATACAACCAGATGAAGCAGTTTCAAACTGTTTATAGTATTAGTTTCAATCTATTATACAATGATGCATATACTGCCTCGCTGGAGGGAAAGAGCGCATGGTACTTCTGAAGAACAACAAGTCCCGGTTGAATAATAATTATATGCCAACATAGGGAGAGATGAAGCTGCAGATATAGCAACATCATGGGGCAGATATTTAAAGAACTGATATAAATAGACATACTGAGGTGTGGTCTGAGAACTACTGAGAAGAAGTCTCTGTATTCAAGTTTCTGCTTTCACAACTCTAGTTTCTGATGAGTGTAGCCTACGATTTTCTATTCTTAGTACCCTGACAGGCTATGCAACTTATATTGGAGAGCTTGTAAGACAAACAAAGATTTAGTAGAAAAATTCGCACCTGCGTGCAGTCAGAAGGGACCTGCTCGTCGTGGCAATTGTGATCCTCAAATAGAGTGACCTCATCCGGCAGGTTATGATATATACAGGAAGCAACCTGCTGAATAACGGCGGTCTCCACCAAATGCTCAAGCCGCCCGCTTGGCACCCGGAACCAAGGCGGCAATGCCTCAACCAAATCCAAGAAAAGCCCGATCCTCCATTCAGCAACAGCCTCCGGCGGAACCGCCCCCTCACACGAGACCATTGCGCGCGCCAGCCAGTGCACGCATTTCCTGTTGATGCCAAGGGGAGCGATCCGGCGCCAGAGCACCTCCGTTGCAAGACGCACGCCATCGTCCCCGGTACCCAGCAACTCCAAGAAGTGCCCTCTCCACACCAAGAACTCGGCAACCGCCCGGTTCCTCTCGCTAACGCCGGCGAGCGAGTCAATGGTCGCAGCGCACGCGTCCCATCGGCCAGACATTACGTCGAGCAGGAGGCGGTCGTGCTCCGGCGGGTAGAGCGGCACGCCGGACTCGGCCTCCAGCGCGGCGGCCGCCTTGGGGTAGCCGAGGGAGTAGAGCGACTGCGCGATGACCCGCACGAGCTCGTCCCGGTCGACGAGGCTGCGCGCGCCGAGGCGGCGTGGGGTCGGCCCCGTCTGGGCCGCGGCGTGGGAGACAGAGCTCTCGGGCTGGTCCATGGACGCGCCGGATTCGCCAGCTTGAGGGATTTTGCGTCCCCCAAGCAAGAGCAGAACCCGAGAAAAATCTCAGCTTCGGAGAGAGTAAATTCGTGGATTTGGGGGGAGAAGACTCTCGGATCAAAACAGCCGGGAAAGAAACGAAAATTCGGCAGTTGGAGGGAGTAGAGAAGACCAGTTGATCAAAATCGGCGCAGCCCAGGACGGAAAAATGGGAGGGAAAGTTGAAATTCTGAGGGTTTCTTGGCGTGATTACGCGATGTTGGAAGAGGTGGTGTGGATTTTGAAATGATCAGATCAAAATTATGCGGGGGGTTTTGGTTGTGATATGGATCTGTGGGCCAACGGAAGTTGATATTTTGTTTTGGGGATGGATGTAATACAGGTACAGCTCGGACGGTGGTTTTGGAACGGGGTGGGCTCCACGGTTCAACTACTCCTGTGCGCTGGAACGCTCCTGGCCGTCCATTTTACATTACATTTGAATCTGAGACGCTTGAGATCTCTGGATGAGGA
>NC_061511.1:118167520-118177708 GCF_022539505.1 Lolium rigidum
CGAGATCGGCCCGGTCAGAACTAAAAGCAGAATAAGCAGTTGAGCACCAAGAAATGTTTTCGGCCCAACATATAGCATAAAACTGGATGGTGAAAATAGGGCAGAAGTTTCTGGCTTTTCTACGAGAAGATGGAAAATGATAAAAAAATGGAAACGAAAACTTTTTAGGAAAAGCGGAAACCTAGAATTAATCTAGAACTAACTTCTTCTTCTTCTGTGAAAGCAACATTCCTTTTACCAGGACCACCACAACACCATGGTGTTGGGTGTGGCCATGGCCAAGAAGGCGTAGCTGTACGGGATGTGCGCGTCATGGGAGCACCTCCCATACTGCTGCTCCGTGAGGAGCGATGTTGTTGATCGGTAATGGGTGTCGAGCTACTGCTAGGAATCTGGGCGGATTATTGTGGTCAGTAATTAAGAGAGGGTATAACGAGATAGATATGACATGCGGGTCAGAGATGTCAACGACGGGCAATCAAACAACAGTTTCTACATAAGTAATCATGTCGTTTGGCAACAACCTAAATTCCCCTTTAGGCCTGAACACTAAGTTTGGGGTGGTGATTCCTGGAATTGGGAGTCCAGGGTTCGATCTTGACACCCTCTATAAATTTAAGATTTATTTCAGACTTTACTCTTTAGAAAAACAAAACGCCACGTGCAAGTTATCATGGGCCACACCAAAATTTTCCAGGCAACTTCTTTCTCATGTCACGGGGAAATGCGGCAACCTCCGCGGCATACGAGGGTCCTTGTTTTTTTACCACTAGATATCGACCCAAGTTTCCCTTGATTTTTGGTCTACGGATAACGTAGGTACTTGTGTACAGGTCTATTTATAAAGGCGTCTACACGGTTGAAGGACATGGTAATGGATTTTTCTTTGTTCAATATTTATGGCAACGTTATCTACTGATTGGTCCTCCAACATCTTATGAGTCATTATATTTCTTTGAGGATTATTTGTATTGCATCTTATTATATTTTGTATCTTTTTGCTGGACTTGTGCGGTTGTGGGCATCATAGTTATGCAGCAGCGGCCGAATGTAATGATTAAATCATTTTAAATAATAAAGCGTCTTTATAAAAAAAACGCCCTCCCTTCTATAAAACATGTTTTATTTATTTTTCTATATTTACATGTATGTAGACACTATTTAACATCTAGATACATCTAAATTCAGGCAAAGTTGAGAGAAGTTTCATAAGACGGAGGGAGTGGTACTTTTAGAGCCTCTCCAACAGTTTAGTCAAAATTTGGATACTCAAATGGCTACGAGTTTAGGGGAGAGAAGATTTGATTAAGCACAATTTTTGGGGCTTTTCCAACCTACTCTTATTTTGAGTACAAAAATAGGTTGCCCATTGTGCTTAATTCTTCATCAAACGGACTCATCTACACAAACAAATCAAATCAATATAATATAGCAAATAGATTTATAGTAGTTTCAAACAAAAAATAAAAAAAATTAGTAGTAGCACTTTGTTTGAGTAGGATGAGTATTAGACTAGGGAGTAGTCAAATTTGAGATTTTGGTACTCAAATTCTGAGTAAGTATTTAACAAAATGTGGGGAACAACTCAATACCTAAAAATGCCCTCCCAATACCTGCTGGAGATGCTCGAGGCTCTTTCGATATGCGGAATTCATGGTTACAGATCCAGGCTCCCAGCTCTCGGAAACAAGAAAAAAAAGAACGGGCTCCAAACTGTGAGCAAAATGACAATCTGAGTCTGTCAGCCCTACACTGAGACTGCTTCGTCTTTGGTGGTCTTTTGCCGCGACCGAGGAGGCGAGGAACCGGCATCGCTCATCCGTTTCACGAACACGGCGAACCGGCTCCAGTTCTCGGCCTGGAACAGGTCGGGCCCCATGCGAAGGTACGTGAAGGCCACCATCTGTTCCTCCTGGGCGGTGGCAACCACCTGGTCGTGCGCCGCCTCGTCGTACCGGGGCAGCGCGTTCTCCCCGGCCAGGCCGACGCCAGCCTCACGGGCAGCCGCGGCCACCTGCCGCACCAGGCACTCCGGCTGGCAGCGCGCGTCCTGCGGCTGCTCGTGGTCGCGCATCTCGACGCAGGTGAAGTTGAGCACCGCGCCGTGGCGGCCCAGCACGCGCGCGATCGGCAGGTACCCGTCGCGGTGCTGCGTGTTGTAGTACCCCGCGGTGAGCTCGGGCGCGTGAGACTCTGTGCCGTAGTGCCAGTGGATGCCGGCGACCTTGGCCGAGAGGTGGACGCCGGGCGCGTGGCCGAACACGGACGCCGCGCCGGACAGGACGCGGTCGCCGTGCTCCAGGAGCATCCGCGAGTACCACGCCATGAAGAACTGCCCGTACTCGGTGCCCCAGCCGCCGCCGTCCTGACGGAAGAAGTCCGTGTCGTCCGGGCAGCTGTTGTAGTCGCCGGCGTCCGTCGGGCCACCAAGGCCCCAATCCGGATTGCCGGCCGTGGCCGCTGCTGTCGCCAGATTGCTGAGCATGTACTGCGAGAGAAACATGTCAATCAAACACGTTCCAGATGCGTTCTCAGCATCTGAATCCAACCGGAGCTGAAATACTACCTTGTCGTAGCATTGGAAGGCGCCGATGCCGGGGAATTTCCAGGTCTCCTCGCTCTCCGGGTACGACGGGTACCGCAGCTCGCCGGCCGGGCCCATGCCGACTTGGATTTCCTGTACGCGAACAGGGCAAATTGGCGACGGCGCAAAACAGAGAAATTTAATGGACTTCTTCTGGTCTGTGGGGAACTCACGACGATGGTGTTGCCGAGGAAGGCGGCGAAGTGGTCGCGGAAGGCGCTCATGAAGTCAGTGTAGCACTGGACGGGCGTGCGGCCCTGGAGGACGGGCATGTCGTCGCAGCCGAGCGAGACGTACTCGTAGCTCCGGCGTCCCCATTGGTCAGTGTAGGCGAGATCCTGGTCCTTATCCATCTCCTCCACCACCCACTGCGGCAGAGGAATGCTGCCACCACAGACAACGACGGGCGCCCAAAATGTCACAAATTGGCACGGGGAGAAGCGAGAAAGGGCATGGGGATCGGGAGAAATGGCCTCACTTGACGGTGTCGCCGACGTTCCCGCCGCACTGGTGGAAGGACATGACGGCCTGGACCTTGAGCCCGGCGTCGCGCGCCATCCCGACGAGCTTCATGTACCCGTCGAAGTTGTACATCTCCGGCTCCTCGCCCTCCACGATCCCCCACCACACGTCCACCATGATCCCCTCCACGCCCGCGCTCTGGAGCGCCGCCAGATCCCGCGCCATGGTCTTGCGGTGGTTCAGGCCGCTCCCGCAGCAAGTCTTCACCGTGTCCAGCGGCATCATCACGAACACCGGCACCCCGGACTTCCTCGCCGCACACTCCGCCATCAGCTTAGCACGCAACACAGAGCGCCACTATTGATTTTGTGATCTGATTCCTATTTCTGGAACCGCTTCTTCTTTGCGTGCGGTTGTTGACTTCCTTACTTTTGTGATTTAGGGCCTACGGTTGTACTCTAAATAATTAAAGTATACATGCACGCTCATTTCATCAACGAAAGGTACAAAGAACAGCAAAGGTATCTGTCAAAAAAAGAAACAGCAAAGGTAATTAAAATTATAAATAAGTCTTGTCGAATTGGAGTTGTTGTAGTAGATGGATGAGAAATCGTCGTGCTAACCCCTTAAAAGGGGCAACAAATCAGAGCAGCAACTATCGCCAATGCTAAGAACCATGGATCAGAAGAAGCAAACATGTCACAACACCGAGGTACACGAAAATTTTAACTAGATTTCAGGAGATCCGTCAGACACAAGTCTCCAAGCGCCCTCTGCTGGCGCTAGACGCACCACCGTAGCAAGCATAGGGTGGGAAGGACCTTTGATAGGGCAAAGGCGCCCTCTTTCGATGAGATGAAGATAATTCAATTTGTTTGTGGAGTTCTTCCATAAGGATGTAGCCAACGCCTCATCATCCGAAAAAGACACTAAAGAACGAGAACCCTCCCGCCGGGGATTGTTCATGGTCCACCACGCCTCGAAGGCCATAAGGCCACCGAAGGCGGAGCAACCTAGCAGCATCGCCGACGAGGGGAACGAACTCCAGATGGGTTTCACAGTGGCCTCTTCCCCTTACATACTGGTACAAAGTACTTCATTTACATATAAAACCTAACATTACATGTACTTTTTTTTGGCATTTTGGTTTGCAAAAGTACAACCGACTGTTCCACGTTCCAAAATCTAAAGTTTTGCACTAAAGGTGCAACTAGTGCATATGTGCAAGAAAATTTTTCCGGTACATTTTTTCAAGTATTTTTACCCATTTTGGTCCAATTTACCTTAATTTGGTGCTAGAGTAGTAAAGAAGATTGGCGCTTGGTAGTAAAGAAGATTGGCGCTAGAAGGCGTTGGTAGTAAAGAAGAATTGGACTTGCACACAGATGGGTGAACTTAGAAAATAGCAAATCCAATTATATCTCTTTTCTAGTGGAAGCATGTAAAAGCTGCCCAACATTTCAACTCCGAAACTTTGTTTGTCCTTATTAACCCAGGTAGGGTTTTAAATTGGAATAAATCTGGTATTATATTTAGCAAAAAACTTTAGTTTGCAGGTTAAACAAGACATCAAACTGATTTCCCCGGTGCCACACATTGATGGCAACATCATTCATCTTGGTTACCCACTCATTCTCCAAGTAACATATAGATCTATGGCTTATAACTTTGGTTATGATAAATTCATATCAAAATTAAGTGCCTATAATATAAATCCAATAGCCCTCACTGACATAGGCATGCCCAATGGACCTGCCGAAGAAGGTACCCGGGGTTTACTGAAGGCCCATAACCCGAAGAATACGAAGCCCGGAAGCCCAAACAGGGTGTCGATATGGAAGATATAGTTGTATTAGGAATAAAGACTTGTAACTATACGTGACGAATTCAAAGAGTCTCCCGTTATTTGTAACTTGTACATCACGAAACCCTCGGCTCCACCTCCTATATAAGGGGGAGTCGAGGGAGAAAGAGAGAATCGATTCATTATCAAAACAACCCTAGCTTTTAGGAGTCGATTACTTTTTCGGCTGAAACCTTCGAGATCTACTTGCCCTCTACTTTCCACGAAACCCTAGTCTACAACTTGTAGGCATTGACAAGTTAATACCTTGTCAATTGGTGCCGTCTGTGGGGATTAGCGGCGACAAGGAGCTGATCTCGATGGCACGTTCAACATCGTCGACATCTTCGGGGGCAAGCAACGCGATGGACATAGGTAAACAGATCAAAATTGGTCTCGTTGATTTTGTTCCTCACCCTCCCGCCCGTTTGGATGCATATGCCTACCTGGAAGAGCCAATGGAGATGAAGTTCGGGAGCTTCTACTTTTGCGTCGGGGGAGAAGGATCACATCGTTTAGCGGCACCGATCTGTTCGGGACCGTTAGCGGTTGATCCTGATTTCTCGGGATCATCATCGTCAACCAAGTCAAGCGACGACAAAACTTCGTCGACAAGCAACATCAAGCCCGCCGTCAGCGGAGATCTCGCGAATCTGTTCGGCGGGATGTCTTTCGGGTCGTTCACAGATTCCGATCTGGACAACGGCTCGGAAAGCGTCGACAATTTCGACTTCATCGACAGATCCACCTCTATTCGGGAGGTCTTCGTCGATCGTTACGACGGTGTCACCGACCCCGAAGATGAACATACAATTGCAACATACCATCAAGTCTGCGTGATTGGTGAGCAAAGTCGTCAAGAGGACGAAACATCATATGCTTTCGATGATTTGGGAAATCCATACATCGATCCTGCTGATCTTACGCGACGTTTAGGCAGCACGTATGTTGGGCCTACACCGCGCCAGAGGGTGCAACTTTCGCAAGCAGCTTGGGACAGAGCATCAAGAGCTTTGAACGGTACAGATCCAATGACTACCACAGCTACGGCGGAAGAGTTGCAAGCATACCAATATAGACTCGCGCATGCTGGCAGAGAGTTGGAAAAACAAATGGCGATACTCGAGCAGAGAAAAGCTGCAGCTTCCGCGTCAAGTAGGCGAAGAGCTGAGCAGAGTCGACAATCAGGAACTTTGGGAGATAACCATAGAGAAGCTCGTAATAGAGGAAGATCTCGGCTGCAACATATACCTGAGGGCGAGAGGGAACATCTGATCCAAAACCTTGATATGTATTTTATGTCGATAGACACAAGAGGAAACATTATCCCCAAAACACCGGAAGCTGGATACATGGCGACTCAGGCCTTTATACAAGCATCCAGGCCACCTCCCGGAGATCCAAGAGAAGCATTGTACAACATGGCTATGGCAGGAGTTGGAGCCATGGGAACAGCGTTTGCAAGTACAAGTGCACCTCCCGAAGGTGCTCCGAGGCAAAATAGTCCACGACCCGCTGTGATAGTGCAAGATCTTCCAAGAACGGGTGGTGCGAGAGATGCTACGACGCAAGCACGAGTCGATAGAGCACGCCAAGAAAGAAGAGAACGTCGGCATTCACCAGAAGTAGATGAGGAAGACATGTGTGGGCTCCCTTGCTTTACTCGATGAGTTCGCAAAACTCGGGTCCCGTCTGGGTTCAAATTACCTAACAACTACAAGAAGTTCGATGGTTTGCAAGATCCTGAGGATTGGTTAGTCGACTATCTGGAGACAGTAAAATTGACGGGTGGAACCAAAGCAACTGCCATGCAGAGCATCCAGGTCCACCTAAGCGGAGCAGCGAGGTCATGGATAAAAAAGCTACCACCTGGATCCACCGCCAGCTGGGAAACTTTCGAGGACATGTTTGTGAAAAACTTCCTATCGACATGCAAGAAACCCGCGTCAATAGAGCAGCTGAGGGCCTGCATGCAGAAGTTTGACGAGCCAATGAGGACATACATCCAGAGGTGGAACATTATCAAAAATTCGGCAGAGAACATATCCGACGAGAGAGCAATAGACGCGTTCATTGCTGGGATCCGAAGGAAAGACCTAATTGAGTATTTAGGAAGGACTAATCCGAAAACAATAGCAGCGCTCATGGAAATAGCGAATCGCTGGGCAGATGGAGAAGATGTTGTTCAAAACAAACGGCATAGGTCGCCTGAGGATGACCGCAACCGAAATAATCAAAATAGACGATGCTTTTCTCGATAGTTCTCAGACTACGATGGTCCTGGCCAAATATCGGCTGGTTTCCGAGTAAATAGTGGAGGTAATAATCGAGATGATTATCAGAGTAGTAATGAGCAGTGCAGCGATTACAGGGACGCTCCCCGTTCCAGCAGGCAAAATAGTGGGCCAATGTTCCAAAGACCATATGTATCACCCGAAGATCTTCTGAACGGATCATGCCAAATGCATTTCTTCCTCGACAATAATGGAAAAAGACAGTCATGTCACCTGCAGAAGGACTACCGAACTTTCCTAGCATTGCATACGTACGCAGGGCATGCCAATGCACAAGCAGCAAACATGAACCCCCAGGGGCCAAGGAGTGAGATTCATCTTCCACCTCCACCCGCAATTACAGACGAAAATCGACACCATTTACAATTGGCGGCAACTCCAACCAACGGTCCTTATATCGACACCAACGGAGCAGTTTCGATGATTCAGAAGGGCAGACCTTCGAATAGGACTCAAAAAGTGATTTCGTGACAAGTTTACATGGAAGAGAAGATGCCTCCACCAACGATTGAGTACCTAAATTGGTCGGGGCAGGATATCGGTTTCACCATAGCGGACCACCCGCAGCAAGTTCCACGATCGGGGCAATCATCTTTGATCCTACCAGCGGTGATTGCAGGATTCGAAGTTTCACGTGTGTTCATAGATGGAGGCAGCAGCTTAAACCTTATGTATGCAGATACATTGAGGAAGATGAATATATCCGTGGCGAATTTAACACCAACTGACATGTGTTTCCACGGTATCACCCCTGAGAAGCCAAGTTATCCACTGGGAAAGATTAATCTCGACGTTCAGTTTGGAACCCGAGAGAATTACAGAAGAGAGAAGATGGAGTTCGAAGTTGTGGATTTTCCGTCGCAGTATCATGCTCTGCTAAGACGACCCGCTTATGCCAGATTTATGGTGGTAACACATTACACATACTTGTTGTGGAGGCTCCCTGGACCCAAGGGCCCAATCACAGTAAAGGGTAGTTTTGCTTTGGCAGATAAGTGCGACAAGGATTTTCATCGACTGTCAGAAACTTTCGGGATGCAGGCAGAGTACATGGCATCAAGGTTAACAACTGATTATGATGTGCTGCCTGACGGAGGAAGGCCACTAAAGGAGCAAACTTTTGACAGTACCAAGAATTCGAAGGAAGTGCAAATTCACCCGGCAGATCCTAGGAAGACGATAGCTATCGCAACAAACATGGATAGCGCATAGGAAAGCGCGCTCGTCAAGTTCTTCCGTGAGCGCTGGGAAATCTTCGCATGGTGTCCAGCTGACATGCCAGGAGTACCCAGGGAACTTGCCGAGCACCCTGTTAATCTGGATCCAAGGGCTAGGCCAATTAAACAACCTTTGCGGCGTTTTTCGGAACCAAACCGCAAAGCTATGCTTTCAGAAATTAATCGACTTCGAGAAGCAAACTTCATCAGTGAGCTGCACACGGAGGCCACATGGGTCGCTAACCTAGTTCTGGTCCCGAAGAAAAACACTGACGTCCTTCACATGTGCGTCGACTTCACGTGTCTCAATAAACATTGTCCAAAGGATCACTTTCCCCTCCCGAGGATCGATCAAATTATCGATTCCACATCGGGATGCGAACGTCTTTCCTTCATGGACGCGTATTCTGGTTACAACCAGATCCGCTTAAAAGAAGAAGATAAGGTCAAAACAGCTTTTATAACACCTTATGGTGTGTTCTGCTATAGAACGATGCCTTTCGGGTTGAAAAATGCGGGAGCTACTTATCAAACGATGATGCAAAAGTGTCTCGCCACACAAATTGGCAAGAACGTACAAGTATACATCGACGATGTCGTAATTACAACAAAGTAGGGGTTATCTTTGATCGATGATCTCAAGGAAACCTTCGACAACCTCGACAAGTTTCGCCTCAAGCTAAACCCGACGAAGTGTTCCTTTGGCTTTCCTGCGGGAGAGCTCCTTGGATATTTGGTGTCAGCTAGAGGAATTGAGGCGAATCCTGAGAAAATACAAGCAATCGTGACAATGAGAAAGCCGACGAAGCTTAAGGAGATACATCAGTTGACAGGACGTGTCACAGCTCTGAGCAGATTTGTCGCCAGGCTAGGAGAAAAAGTGTTGCCCTTTTACGCGCTCATAAAACAAGGAGAAAAGTTCGAGTGGAACGAAGAGGCAGATAGGGCTTTTGAGCACCTCAAGCGCACAATCTCGACACCCCCAATACTGGTGGCGCCAAAGGAAAAAAGAACCTCTCTTGTTGTATATCGCGTCCACACCTCAGGTGGTCAGCACAGTTCTTGTGGTAGAAAGAGAAGAAGAAGGGGAAATCCATGGAGTCCAGAGGCCGGTATATTTCATCAGTGAAGTTTTATCGCCTTCAAAACAGCGGTACCCGCATTATCAGAAGTTGGCCTATGGAGTGTTCACAACTGCAAGAAAGTTGCGACACTATTTTTCGGCACATCCGATAATAGTGGTCAATGAGGCGCCTTTATCAAACATCTTAAATAATCCAGAAGCTACAGGCCGTGTCTCCCTTTGGGGAATAGAGCTTTCCCCTCGAGACATCACGTACGAAAAACGAAAAGCAATAAAGTCGCAAATTCTTCCAGATTGCGTTGCGGAGTGGATGGAGTTACAAAATACGGACCCCCAGATTTGTCGAGTACTTGGACCATGAACTTCGACGGGTCCAAAAGAGTAGAAGGAGCTGGAGCAGGCGTGGTATTAGTGTCACCCCAAGGAGACAAGTTGAAGTATGTATTGCGGATGACGTTTCCCAATGCATCCAATAATGAGGCGGAATATGAAGCGCTCATACATGGGATGAAGATGGCGAAGGCATGTGGAGCAACTCGACTGAAAATCTTTGGCGATTCCCAATTGGTGGCTCAACAAGTAATGAACCAATGTGATGCAGTCAATGACATCATGATAGCGTACAAGGAGGTATACAATGAACTCGAGAAACTCTTTGATGGATGCGAAGTGAACCATATCAGCAGACTCAGCAATGATGAAGC